>NW_010407770.1:563-5942 GCF_000710305.1 Buceros rhinoceros silvestris | reverse complement strand
CTCTTCCGAAAACACAAGTGCTTTCCTTCTCACACCTCTTTTAAAAGAGGCACTATATCTACATTAGAAGTAGCTCTTATCATAATTATTGGATGCAACTTTTTCTTCCAGCTTACATCTAACAGGACCACACACTATTTTACTCTGTACCAAAGAAGATTCAATTTGTCCAGAGATTTCCCAGCGGTGCAAAAGAAATAGTTTGTAAGAAAAATGAGCACTCAAATCAAAGATGCCATTCTAAAAGAATTAAGGGAGTGATACTTCTGAAGATACTATCTCTGGAGTTGATTGTATATTAACAACACATACAATCCATATACAAACCCCATATACAGTCAGTAAGTATATAAGCTTTAATACATTGATTTAAATAGTCCCCAAAACATCCACAAAACACTACTAGAATCTCTGCATTTACTATGCTCTCCCTTCTCCACATAAAAGGGTATATTCTAATTTCTATGTTATCTCACTGTTTTTGTTTTAAGTCTTGCTTAAAACAACTGTAAACTACTTTGCTCATACAGCTATTAACAAAAGAAATTATGATATCTAATTTGTAATTAATGATCAGTAAATTGACCTTTTTTGTACTGTATATTTTTATCTTCCTCCAGTAAAACGAACTTGAGTTGTTTTTCTGGAATTCCAGCTTTTCTTTCTCAGAAATACAGATGAAACACTAAAAAAACCTGTTCATCGCTGTGGTTTTTATAACTCTGTAATCATCACAAGTTTTCTAAAAGCAGCAACTTTAGATTCACCAAAAATACACACAACTTACTGATTTGTCTTCTAAGCAAAGCAACTTCTGAGGGCAAAGGCAGGAAACTCTCCCTAGCCTACGCAAATTCTGTTCATTTGTCACAAGTCAGGTAGCCCAACATCAGCCTAGTGTTTCTCCACCTAGTGTTGCAGGAATAAGTATCAACCCTTAGCAAAGGGTTTGATACTTACGGCACCTTAGCAAAGGTGCCATAAAAGTAGCCTTTACCACACTGAGTAAGCACACCCATCAAAGGTCACTACTGAATGGGCTGGACCTGGGAGAAGGTCTACATTAACCTTAAGGTGCACCTGATAGGATGTGCTCCTGTTTTTAACTGCAAGACATTTAACCAACTGAAAAAGGCAAAAAAATAAATTCAACAAAAGAAACAAGCACTTATCCAAAACATGAACTTAAACCATTCCACACAGCTGGTAGCTAATTTTGACTGAACACCAGTTCAGTTTTGATGAGGAGGCAACTTCTTTAAACTCAGAAACTGCTTTGTCCTTCAGACTACTCTTTTAGTAGTTTAAAGGGTAAAAAGCACTTTCCCTGATAATCTTAGCACCTGGATACAATACAGATCTCTGTTCCTGAGGCTCCTGTTCACTTTTGAAGTCTTAATGCTACATAACACTATTTAGTTTTAAACAGTACCAACCTGCAGTGCAAGACAGGCTGACGTAGCGGGAGACCCAGTCCCCTAGCTAACTGAAGAAAACAGCACTGTTAACTCCCATGCCTTCTACACCACTGGTTTTATCACCAAAACCCAGTAACGGATAACATTATTTAATGATGAAGAACATTCATGAGTAACACAGAGCAAGCACAGACTTAAGTGTCAGAGGGCAAAAATACACTTTTCGCCTGACATCAGCAATGTCTGTAGCTCGCTGGCTGATTACTTTCCTGCTACTGTGACTGTACCCTTAGTCAGCTCATCAGCAGTATGTATCATGTGTCCCATTCCCCTTTTTCCTTCCCTGGCCTTTCGATTAACAGCGTGAACACAACTGACTATGAACTTCAGACACATGCGTGTATTTATTTTTTTAAAAGAAAATCGTTACTTTATGAGCAGTGAACATTTCCACAATTTGGATAGGGCATTTTAAAAAGGGAGATGCCTCTGAGAGGCTGAGTATAACCTAGCACAATACTTTTCCTAGTGGATATTTAAATATGGAAAATTAATCTCTCTCAAAATGATTATCCACAATTCTATCATGTTTTCCTCCACTGAATTACTGTCACTCAACCATTAAGACTCTAACTTTCCCAGCATACAGACTCTGAGTACAGATACCGAGGTAAAAATGTGGTAAGTTAAATATGATTATCACTACCCTAGCCAAGGAAAGGTAGCACTAAAATGACACTAACATTAGGCTGCAATCTTGTTATAGAAACAAAACTTGATTACACCAGAATCGTAGCTGAAGGGACGAGCTCCTAGTTATGTCTGCAGCAGCTAGCAGCATGCTGACTGGATTTGTTTATTCCAGATGAATGCAGAACTCCACCAGCACCATTACTGCTCCACCACCTGCCCTCTTGTGCCTGGGAGAGCCTGCAGCTCTCCTTGCTGACACGCCTCTTGATTTTTTTTTTTGCTCAGATAGGTTAAATTCTCACCATCCTTGAAAGAAATTTTAGGAAGGACACTTAAGAACTATCAGCTCTCAAGTGATTTAACCTACATTTCTTTGTGGAAGGTCTGAAGCTGAAGTCTGAATATAGGCAACTCCAACTCAGCCCCTCCTTTGCTGGATCTGCTGGCCTAGAAGCACGACATCTCACACCTTGGGCTGATGGTTTGCAGTGTGGACAAGAACCAGCTTTGAGGCCTTGGCTGCCCCACGCAAAAAAGCCACACACAAAAACGTGCACTGAGCCAGCCTGCAACAATAAGGCTACTGTCACATACTAACTTAGTAATGCAGTGCTGGAGAAAGAACATACAGCACTGCCTTGTTACGCACCAGAATTCTTGGATACTCTGCTGATCAGCATCAGAGAGGCATGTCACTTGCTCTTCTTGAAAACTCTAAATTCTTCAGTGCTTATTTAATGCAAATACCACCAAGTGTTTCCTTGCCACACAGTATACAGTGATTTAGTCCTGACCTTCTAAATGCCACCACATATAGTACAGTACCTTGTAAAGAAAAGGAGAAAAAGAACACTTGCAAAAACAACAAATGATTCTTCAAGGGTTTTTGAAAACAATAGCTACTGACCAAACACAGCAAAATGCTCACTGTGACACCAAAACACTTTATGTTTTCCTGAAGCAAGCATAGAATAACTTCAGATGCAGAAACACTTCTGTAAAACTTGTATTCAGTTTTACTTAGTGACATTGCTATCAGAGTTCTTTCATAAACAATTCTAGTAAATGAGATTATCAGCAGTATTTTAACCACACCCAAAGGTCTTAATTCTATTTATGAAATCTACTTATGAAATCTTGGAAAGCTTGTTTAGGTTACTCTGCATCTTCTGTTTTAATCCACCAAGGAAGATCTGCCTTTCAAGAATTATTTATTGAAGTGCTGCATTGTGGAAAATATAGAACTGATACTGCAAAATCAAAAGTAGCTCCATGTACTTAAAAGAGTTGGAATGCCTGTTGGAAGGCTTCCATGCAAAACTGACAGCAGCTACTACAGCAAGTCCTGAAAGCTAAACATATTTATCTTAAGAACCACCAAGTGCAGCAAGCTGAACAGAATACATACTGCTCCCTCACCTTTACACCTCATTCAACCTGATGGGTTGTACTATACTAAGTGAACATTAAGAGTAGCTCAACTCCTGATCAACTAACCAGCTACGACCATAACTCAAGGCACACATAAGTGATTTTTAAACAATCGATCAAGGACTCCGCCACTTATCTTTGGATGTAATTTGTAGCATTTAATTAATATTTGTACAAGGTCTTGAGTATTTCACATGGTAAATGTCAAGTGTCAAGTATTTTCTCCTCCAACTTCAAGAAGCAGTATATCAATCTCGTAATAGAATGTTTGCTGCTCTTCACCCTTACACAGCTTAGAAGTAAAACAATTCAGGTTTGCTTTGCCCCTTTTATTTTTTTCTTTTCTTCCCATACCCCCATCTTAGGATGAAAATAGGGGAAACACTCTATTCAAATCAGTATCAGAACAATATCTGAAGTGCAACTGTGTTTGTTCTTTCTCTCCACAACCATTTACAAACTGATCTTTCTGGCCTAGTGAAAATCTAGGAGCCTTCCTCATTTTAGATGCTTTAAAATCGGAACTTTTAAAAGTGATCTGATTATTATATAAGCATTTACAATGTGTCATGGTCCATGGATCTCAACCTGCTTAGCTGGCTGCAAAACTGAGCTCTGTACAAAGGAAAATCAAAATACAGAGCGCGAAAGACTGCAAATCCAAGGCCAACTAGTGTTTTTGATCATATACTGTGAAAAAACACCAGAGCCAGCCAGGAAAAATAAGATCACACAGAACAGCAAGCAAGATAATTTAAAATTCTTCCTCATGACAAATGTACAGAATGTTTCTTTCACATCCAAGTAACACTTTTGCTGGAAAAAGTTACGAAACTTCCCAAATAATTTCCTTCCACTGGGTATAAAAATCACTTCACCCCAATCCTGTGAGTTAGTTCCCCTTTTCCGTATCACAGAAAGCAAAGGGAAGAACAAGACCACAGGAATTTTGCTACCTCTGATATTCAGCAAGAGGCACCCCCTACCAAAGGTGAGGGGCATTTAAATGTCAGGAAATGTCCTGCTGAGCTCCTGCCACGCCAGAACCTGATCAGCTGCTCTGTGGAGGTGGCCCAGACTCCATGTCCAGCTATACGAGGGAACTCAGTGGAGATGAAGAATATTTAGTGCAGTTTGAATCCTTCATCAAGTCATCTTGCAATACAGAAGGTATTTGCAAAGTGAAGCTCCAGATACAAACCCATGACACCATTTCAGCTCCAGTTAAAAAACAATGAATACGTGAACATTAAAACTGCCTCTCATTTGTCCCCCATTAAATAACAGAGCTGAAAAAAACTCCCATTTTGAAGTATTCCTTTTAAAAATACCCATCAACAATCATCAAGTGAACAGTCCGAAAGGCTACCTCACGTGCTAGCAACGCAGATTCAAGAGACCAAGTGGATAACAGCTCCTGCAGAGTTTCAACCTTCTAAACACACGCACACCTTAATCTCACACAAAATCTGTCCCACAGGCAAATTCCTCCAGTTAATCCTGAAACTCGGACAGCATGCATGCAAACCAGCAACAGCACTTTTCCATGCTGCCTTACTAATTATCAAATCCTACATGCTCAAAAACTTGTTTACTCAAGACTAAATACTTTGCCCTCGGAAAACCCATCAATTTTACACCATGAGCAGAGCAAACAGATGAATATCTGTTTTGACTTGGTACGACTGTTTTCTTATCTAACTGCAAGACTGACACAAAGCATCATTGCTAGAAACGATTTGTTTCCTGTGCAGGCTGCCACACGAAGGAGAAACCACACGATTTCCCTCTCCTCCCAGACCTGCTACCGCAAAAAGCACAACAGCACGGCCCCGAC
>NW_010407770.1:0-479 GCF_000710305.1 Buceros rhinoceros silvestris | reverse complement strand
TCCCCTCCCCTCCCAGCCCGGCTACCGCAAAAAGCACAACAGCCCGGCCCCGACCCGCCCCATCCCTGCCCCGCTCAGCACACTGCGGATCCCGCCGCCCCCCGACACACACGTCCACACCCCGGCTCCTAACGAGGCTTTTTAGCTCCTTCATCATTGCCGAAGCAGAACCTTTACAGCGTTGAGAATGCAGCCAGCACGAAGACCAGACCACCTCACCCTCTCCACGGCAGACGGAATAACACGAGGGAGACACACGCTGATCTCCACTCTCATCACACCGCCCTCCTCCACAGCCGGCACCCAAACCCCACAGGGACGCCGCCGAGAGCCCCCCTGTCCCCTCCAGGGACTCTTGTCCGTGTAAGTTACGCGCGTTTTTCGGGCGGAGCGGATTTCAGTGCAAACAGAGAACACAAGAGGCTCTTTTCTCCCCTCCTGCGGCAGATTAAGCTGTTCTTCTCCCACACGGCCGCAGG
>NW_010407769.1:0-615 GCF_000710305.1 Buceros rhinoceros silvestris | reverse complement strand
AAAGGTCTGTCTCTCTTCTCCAATGGCTGGTATCCAAGGTGACGTCTGTCTGTTCTGCCTTTGATCCCAATCCGTGCACCTGTTAATCCTGTTCCGGAATCCAGCTCCTGAATCCAGTCCCCATCTGCTGCTGAGCCCAGCCTGGGCCTTCCCCCGCACCTGCCCCCAGCACCAGTGGTGGCGGGGACGTGGTTGACATCGACTGGTGGGGTTGGGGTCGGTGTTGGCTTTGTCTATATTTGGACATAGTTCATTCTATTGTTGTTGTCGTTATTGTCATTATTCTCATTAAAGCAGGTTTCGTTTTCTTTCCCAGCCCATCAGTCTCTCTCCCTCGTTCCCATTCTCTTCCTTTGGAGAGGGAGGGGAGTTCACAGGGACCATCTGCCGTTCACCCAGTGCCCGGCCCAGCCCTCACCCATGATGCTGCTGTGGACATAGTTGCATGCTCATTGTAGCCGGTTTCTATTCCTTCCCAGACCATCAGTCTCTCTCCCTCGTTCCCGTTCTCTTCCCTTTGGAGAGGGAGGGGGGTTCACAGGGACCATCTGCCATTCGCCCAGTGCCTGGCCCAGCCCTCACCCGTGATGCTGCTGTGGACATAGTTGCCATTTT
>NW_010407768.1:37823-45091 GCF_000710305.1 Buceros rhinoceros silvestris | reverse complement strand
GAGACCTCAAAGATCATCGAGTCCAACCATTTCTTTTCCAATATCCTTTCCTTTCCCCTTTGAGAAGGAAAAGAGAGTAATAGAGAGCGTCTGCTACTTGCCTAGTGGCCAGCCCAGCCCTAAGCCTTGACAATCATCTTTCTTTGATCTAGTGGCAATCTAGTGTTCAAAACCAACCTTTGTTATAAAAAGTTCAATTTGATGAGTTATGTAGTATTAAATGTTGTTTTTAAATGCATCTAACAAGGTAATATGAATGGACTCTTTAGCTACTCCCACAGACTTATGAGATAACTTATCCCAGTTCTTCCTTGATTTATATTGGTATAAATGAAGAATAATGTGTTGCAGTGGTATACAAATTGCTTAAATAGGGATGTAATCAAAGTAATTCTGAGGGGGTTTGAGGTTGGGGTGTTTGGTGTGTACCTATAGATAAAAAATGTTATCTTCTTCCTAATGCAGAATTCTAATAGATTTCTTTCTTCCTTTCATGTTTCTTAAAGGAGTGAAAATTATTGATACATTAAATAATTTAATATGTGTACAAATGTGTTAAACTCTGTTTTTGCCATCTCGATTCCGTCAGATCATCTCATCCCAAGCATTGATAAAAACCTGATAAGTAGAACAGTAGTGCGGTCTTTGCCTCAGCAAAGTACTGAAGTACATGTGCAGTTACACTGATTTGAGGAAGATGATTTCCTGAATGCTAGTATGTTGCCAATGGGGCAATTTGTGTGTTTGAAAACTTGCATGACTATAACTTCTTTTCAAATCTGAGGTTTGAAATGTGTATTTTGTATTCTATACTCTGCAGCCACAATTAGAACATTTCATGAAATTTTCTGAATTTGTTTAAAAAAGAAAGTTATTTTCCCAGATTTTCTACAAGAGAAACCTGAGCCTGTTCTCCCATGGAGGAAAAAAAAAAAAACCAAACAGCAGCATCAATTAAAGGCTAGCTTCCCTTCAGCAATACTATATTTGGACAAGCTCCATGACTCATCTTTCCTAGAAATACTACAGTAATATCACAAAGTCCATTTTCTTCTTGCTCCAAGTAGGTTTAGTCTCCTAAGTGTACAAGGAATTCAGTTTTCTGGAAGCCTTTTCATTTCTAAGGCAGCAATTCATTAGAAATAGTGCATTGGATGTGTAGCAGACCAAGCGTTAGGCAGAACTTCTCTCACTGTAGAAATTTTAGGCTTCTGTTTTCTCCACTGGGTGAGCCAAAAGTTGTAACATCAACTCCAAATATAACCTATGTAACCTTTGGACAAAGTTCTAAAGTGAAATTTTGTGCAAAAACCCATACCTTTTTCAAACAGCTTTTATAGATCCTTATGTAAATATTTCATCTGTGTTTATTTAAAAAAATCCTGTCTCTTGGCCATAAAATAACTTGGAGGCTGAAATTTTTCATTCTGCAGTTCTATACAGCTTAAGTCTGTAATAGGGGCATTCTGGGAAAAAAGACAAGCCTCCATGGTTTGCCCAGCACTAAGTATACATGACTGCTAGCACGACAGGTTGCAAAGCAGACCTTTTTCCAGGAATAGAAATAATAGTCTGGAGAAATATTATACCATCCCTCAAAACAGTTTACAAGTCTGCTAGGAGTCCTCCCCTTTTTACAGAAGAAGCCACTGAAGCCTGGGTGGAGCTGTGGGGCACTAAGTATCAAAACTTTGTGTAACAGAGAAAGAAAATTATCTGACTGTAATATTTGTTTGATTTCCACTTACACTTAGCAGGGGAAAAAAACGATTAGAGCCTGTCTGACAGAACTTTGTATTTTGTTCTAAGTCTGGTCCATTGCTTTGAAAGCCAGTATGAACATTTATTGATAAATATGAGGCTTAAATGTACAACACAGTAAACAGCAGATGAAACATTTCCTGGGGTTTTGAAAAGCGTACAGAATAACTGCTTTTCAGTGCTACTAGTGAGTGAAGGTTTTTTCTGCATCCACTGATATACTCAAGCTGAGAACAAATGGGTTTAGTAAGAGAAAGATACTGAAGATGTAGGTGCTGCGATAATGGTGTGAAATCTGCATGGAAGACGACTGGGAGTCAAACAAAAAGTACAGCTTGGAGTGCTGGCAAAGGTCAAGGGCTTATGTTTTGGGAAATAATCTTATGATATTAACTGTTGTCAATTCTGTGATAAATATTGTGGTCTGTGACTAGTTAGGGCTCTTAGAAGATGTTCAGGTCAATAGAAAAAGCACAATCACTGTGATATAAGCGTAATGCCAGAAGATTTCAGCGTCACCAGTTTATGGATGAGCATAAGGGGGCAATACAGCAGCAGTTGTGTAGCTGACAATAAATTATTATATGGATTCCTTTACGAGGGGAAGAAACAAGACAGAAGATAGAATTTGATAGGACCTTTTCAATCCATTCTGTCACAAAATGCCTAGTTAACAGGGAGACGTCTCAAAATCAGCTGAGCTTTTAGAGCCTGCAAAAGGGAAGTCTTTTCTTCCGTAAGTATTACAGAGAAGATCACATAACAGTAGATGACATACTAAACATCTATGTTGTGTTCATATCATCATGAACAACATTACTTGGTAGGGAATAACCAAGAAAGACATGCAAACTGCATAGGATTTGAATTCCTTAACTGCAACCACTTAGGGACTGGTCTAATTTGCTTTCTAGTTTGCCTCTAGAGCTAATGTGGAAGAAAATATTTAAGTCTGGGAAATGGACCTGATGTTTATAGATGCCTATCTCTTTCCATTGACGGGGGTTGATATACCAGATGAGTGTGCTGCCATTCAGAAGGACCTGGGAAGTTTGGAGCAATGGGCAGAAAGGTAATTCATGAATTTCTAGAAAGGAGATGCTGAGTTCTGCATGAAGGAAAGAACAACCTCGTTCACCAATATGTAATTTGGACTGACAAGCTGGAAAGCAGCTTCACAGAGGACCCAGGGTTTTTTTTTTTTTGGCAAAAATCCCAGCAGCATCCTGGGCTGCATTAGACAGAGTGTTGTCATCAGGTCAAGGGAAGTGATGCTTCCTCTCCGCTCAGTACTGGTGAGGCCCCACCTAGAGTCAAGTTCTGGACTTGTCATTACAAGAGAGATATGGAGCTACAGGAGAGTGCCCAGCAAAGGGCCAGTGAGATAATTAAGAGACTGGAGCATCTCATGCACAGAAAGGCTGAGAGGTATGACTGTTCAGCCTAGAACAGAGAAGGCTCAGAAGGATCTTATTGATGTCTGCAAGGACTTACTGTGGGGAGAATAAAGGAGACGAAGCGGGGTCTTTTCAGTGGTGCCCAGTGACAGGACAAGAGGCAATGAATTGAATGGAAAACCAGCAAATTTTGTCTAAACTTGAGAAAGAGTTATTTACATTGTAAGAGGGATCAAACACTGGAACAGGCTGGAACTATGCATATGCATGAACTTTGCATGAAAGAGAGTGTGAAAGCATTCCTGGAAAGACTTAGTTACGAAGGAAACTGAAGACAGGGACAAAAAGAGATATGATGTAATACTTGTAGATTTGTGGAGTTTTAGCTGTATTTTACAAATAATGTTATTTAAGGTCTTACTGGAGTTCACTAAGTATCAATCTACAGAAGCACATATGCTTTCAGTTTTATGTGAAAAGAAATTGCCATACTACTGAAATCTTACTGAAATACTGAACTACTGAAATTAAAATTAGGTATTTAAGATGTGGGTTAGTTGGACTAATGCTTCACCAGTCCCCTGCCTACCTTAAAGAGGGGCAGGGCAATCTATTCTTCTTATTTAAATAATACCAGCGGAGACAGGTGGAAAATTCTCATCTGAAGAGCTGTCATGCAGCTCAGATGGATGACCCTTGCTGCTTGTGGAATACAGGCAATTATAGAGGGTTGTCTAGTCCACCTGAGTTGGTGCGTAAGGAGTACAAGGCACGTGCCACCATGCATGGTGTAACTCCAGTCCCAGTCACCCAAAACTGGGATTACTTCCAGTTTGCTAAGGATTTCCATGTCAAATGTCTCTGGTTTATTGAGCTTAACTAGCAGTCTATGTTGTGAGAATGAATATAGGACACCTAGATCTACCCAAATCAGATCTGATGGTGGAAGCAGCACATTTGCTTAACCAAATTTGCCTTTCTCCTTGCCCTGAGACTGAGCAAGGAGAAGAGGGTTAGTCCTTGTGCAGCTCCATGCTAACCTGTTGTTTCTAGAGCTCAGGCTAGTTTATTGCAGCACAGCACTGCACTGAGTTAGGGAGACGTGCTAGCAAGGGCTGGCTCAGGCATCCCTGCATACCACTGACTGCACCATGGGAATCTGTCTTCTCAGTGCTGCACAGAAACCTAACAGGCAAAAGATGCTGTTGAACCCCGTCCTTCTCAGAGCTTAATTAAATACAAGTTGTTCTCTGCTCTCAATGTTCCGCTTCATTTTCCTTATATTTCTAGACTTTCACAGAAGCAAGGTTAGGGTCCTAGAGCCACCAGTCTCTCTTCCCACAGTTACTTCTCGTCAGCTCATAGACCAACATGTTTTCTGACATTCTTTCCCCAGTGTCATTCTTCACAAGAGCTGAACTATTTTAGCCCTGTCTCCCTTCAAGAATTCAGAAACAGATATCTGGCCTAAAAAACTGAGCTTGGACTACTGAACTTGAGAGGTATACAACAAATGAGAACAGCATCTCGTGACCTAATACTGTCAAACAATTTCCCTCTAGCTGGAGGTACTGGCTCAGCCTACTATATTCTCTTGGCTTATTGTGAAACCTCTAATTTTATGCATTTTGATAGAAAGCAATAATATAAGAGCTGATATCTGACTCTGAGCATGTGTAGATGAATGCCAGTTCTTTCTTGATGTTTCCTTTCTTTTTGTTTTGTGACTAATTATGTGCACTGGATGCCCTTTTTCATTTTAAAACCACTTTTCCCTACTTTCATATTACCTATGGTATTTAATTCAGTTTTACATAATTTTGTTCAGCCATGGTTAACCCTTGCCACTGCAACATCTTCATTTCCTACCCTCCTCTGAACCACCCACGTGCTACATCAAGAAGAATCTATGTGGTTTTATCTTCATTTGCAAAAGCAGATAGTCTCAACCTGTTCCTACGCTGAGAATTTAATTACATAATGAGAGTGTGGCTCCATTTTTGTTTACTCATTCTAGGCTCTTAGAGGATCTCCACAGACTGCAAAAATCCCAGCAATGGAAGGGACTAGCTTCTTAGCAGCAGTCTAAATGCCTTCAGATGTCACTTTTCACCTGCAGCACAGCATGAGGCTGTAGAGGTTTCTGGCAATTAAAACAATGCTATTAAGGGGTATGTCAGATAAAGTCTGCCATGTCTTTGCTATCTGATGCCTCATTACCCGCGTTGTTCAATGTTGATCATACTGCCTGCTTTAAGGAGGGGGAAGCCCAAGCCTCCAATTACTTATCTACATGCTTGAAGCCTGATAAGGCTTGGTTTTCTTTAGCACCTCACGCACCAGGAAAGAAACATTCCTAAGATTTATAGTTTTCGGATTTGCACTTTTTCAGTCTTTGCAGATGGCATTATAAGCTTCTTCATCTTTCTTTTTCCATACTATGGACTACATAACTTCAGTTGGGGTTCTGTCACATGATGAGGGCATCCCCCCACCTCAAGTTCTGCAACGAGGGGTTCAGTCCTTGTAACTCTCACTTCTTGCTCACCTATATCAGCGCTGGGCTAGGACACCCCTAAGGTTTGACCTCAGTTCCCTTACATTTGGCTTGTAAGGTTGAGGAACCGGTAATATGTGCACCCAGCACTGCACCAGGGGAAGGAGTTTGCTGATGGAGCAGTAAAAATGTCGATGTAGAAAATACAAAATCTGAAAATTGAAAATCTGCAGCACGTGAAATGCTGCAGAACTATGTGATGAACGTCAAAGCTGAACATAAATATAGTTTTATACACTGAAGAAGAATGGTAATGTTTCTAAGTGTAAAGTACATCAGAAAAAATTGCATCTACTGTACATAATTGGTGATAGGCTCCCAGATAGCTGCTACAGCCAAGAAAAGGGATCTTGGCATGTCTCTAGCCAGAAATGCAAACCTCAGCAGCACTCAGAAACAAACTGCATGAGACAAAGCATTAGGAACAAACCCAGAAATAATAGGAACAAACCAAAAAGGTTGTATCTCCTTCTCTTCCCTTCCCTCCCCATTCCTGCTTTCCCTTCTGATAGGTTATAGTCAAACAAGAAAAAAAGTCATGAAAAATATGGTGAAGAATATTTGCCAACTCTTATACATGAAAAGCTGTTCACGATTCTTACAATACCAAATGTAGAAGGAACTATAAAAGGTTACCATGTGGCAGGAGTAAAACAAGCTGGAAAAGGTTCTTGTTCACACTACATGTATATAAATTGTGGGACACATTTCTCCGAAACACCATGATTGTCAAACTTTACCCAGTTTCAAAAGCAAAAAGTACCTATTAAACAAAGGATGACAACTCAGGCACAGGAAGTCCCTGAGCGGCAGGTCGCTGCAGCCCGGGAAGTGCCAACCATGCGCTACTGTGAGCTCACCCAGGTTCCATGCATTCCCATACCGGTAGGCCAAAAGGTTTTTTTCAGTCCCAGATTGACAGTTCTGCTGTCTACTACAGCAATATATTCCACTTCTTCTGTGTGTTCCACGGATTTTACATCTCATCCCCTTATTGTGATTTGGTTTGTTTTTGGGGTTTTTTTGCCTTTAAATTAAGGATAATAAGACCCTAGTATGAAGGGATACAGAGTGCCAGAAGGCAGCAAATTTTATTGTTAGTCAAAATAACAAAATGTAATTCCTATTGCAGACTTGAAAAAAAGATCATATGATTCTAAACTGATGTGAGAACCAATTCATTGTATACATATATTTATATGTGATAAGGGCCATTGATAAGTCTATAAAGAGACCTCAAAATGAATCAAACACAGTGTGTTGTTGTGGGTCTGATACTGCCCACAGCTGTGTGGGCACCTTTCTCCACTATCTAAGTGCAGAGTATTTTTTTTTTTTTTTTTTTTAACAAATGCTGTTGCTTTCAGTTTTGAACGTCTCTTGTCAAATCTCAGTAGTTACAGGTGACATTAACAGTCTACATCTGTCACTCATCTCATGAAAAGCTGTTATCTGATTTTTTTCAAGGGTTGATCCCTCTGTACCGTTTACAATATAATTTAAAACCACATTTTTTTTTTTTACTTAAGTGGACAAATGGCTTATGACTTTGA
>NW_010407768.1:29600-37701 GCF_000710305.1 Buceros rhinoceros silvestris | reverse complement strand
AAAGAGTGTGTATTACTGAGAAAGATACTGATTTAATCTGTGTTAAATATTAAAGGACCACAATCTGTAACTCTTATTCACAGGTATAGCGCTGTTCCCTTTGGCAAATAATTTGAGAGAAAATCTTGTTTAAACTTCTGGACAAGTCACCAGACTGAATTTAAACCTTTGCTTTGCCACAGACTTCTTGTGCATTGCTTCCTAGCTGGAAAACGAGGATACTTCTTTTTCTTTTAGCTTCCAGCAAGGCAGAATCCTGATATTCTGATATTTTTTGAGGTTCTTATGTATTGCTACAATATCACAGATGTGAAAAATTAAAATAAGCAATAATTTGTCCCTGGTAGTTTTGCATTTCAAATGTATTAATTGAATATTTTTTTTTGTCACAGGACAGAGTAACTAAGAACTGTAATTCTCTATCAGATTTGCGGTATTGCCAATGTTACACAGGCTAGCAGAGCACAAGCATCTGAAATTTAACAGAAATCCATTCAGCCATGTTTTTTGTTGTGTTGGAAGAATGATACAATTGAGCAGTTCTGTAATTTCATCAGCCTCTTGGATATAACCTAATTTAAAATTTATTGTACTGAGAAATACTTATTCAAAGATTCAGGGAAACCATATACAAGGTAAACCATTAAAGACACCCTCAGATTATATGTTTATATTCTATTAACTTTGTACAGTGATTCCCAGTTTTATCTGGTTTAGTTCAATTCAAAGAAAGGACGGAAATGCAGCTATTCTGTTCTGTAATTTTTGAGAGAATAGAGGCAATAAAGTGTATAATGTAGCAGAATTGTGTCTTGATTTTATGTGTTTACTTTATTTATATAAACTTTTGCATTAACAGCTTCAAGTGCTGTTCTGTGTTGCCTAGTAGTAATTTAGCTCCCACTCCTCCAGAAGTCTTGACTAGAGGCACTTGACGAGTCCCATGGATGCCAGGCTGAGCCATGTTTGAAGGTAAGTAAACTCGTCTGAGTCTACACGGTCTATCCTTCTCATTAGCACCTTCCTTCCATTCCGTGTTGCCGAGTCTTGTGGCCCATCCCCCTGCATGCCTCAGTGAGCATGCAGTCCACAGCACTGCAATGCTGAACTGCTGCAGCCCCACCTTCACAAAGCAAACACCTCTCTGTGTTTCCAGAGATGATTGTTCCCTCAGCAGTTGAAGTTTCTTGCTGCTGCTGAACTTTGTTCTCTTTACCTCTTTTGATGTCTGTCTCAATAGCTCCTTGTATAGACTCAGTCTCTCCAGACTTCTTGATGGGAACTTCCCTCTGATCCTGCAGTGCTGCTTGCCAGCAGCTCCCATCTAGCTTTCCTCAGAGACTCTCCCAGCTTCCCCCACTTCTGATTTACAACCCAGACCAATATCTTCCTCAGTAATCACTCTGCTTTGGCTCATCCCCCTGCTCCCTGTCTCTCCTGGCTCCTTCCCTTTGCCTGGGGTAGATGTGCTTTGCTCGCAAATGGCCTTTCTCCTCCAGTCCTGCATGGCTCCACTGTTCCTTCCAGGTTCTTGTGGTAGGAAGCAAGCAATGTGGCAGGTCATGTCTGTGACAATGGCTTTTGCTGTCAGAAGCTCTGTTCCAATATCAACACGTTTGGCACAAAATATTCAGAGTCTGGACAAGAGTATTGTGGGCCTGATTCAATTTCCATTGAAGTCAGTGGAAGTTTTTGCTCTGACTTTAGTGGGTACTGGATCAAACTCCGATGGCTGATGGCTTGGGAGTGACTAATGCTCTTTTCATTGTATATTTCATAATGCAAATATCCAGAGAGGAACATGAGCCAGAGAAATATAAGGTACTTATTTTTCAATATTCATTCCCAGCTGTTGGTAACAAAAGTCTAACACAAATATTGTTTTTAAATGCTATCCAAGGAGCTTGTTTATCTCTATTCTTCACCTAGCAGCCTTAAAAAACAAACTTCCAGTTTAGTCATCTGTTTGAATAAGGTGACATTCATATTTAAACGACTCATTGTATCTTTATTAAAATAAAATATAGAATTAGTAACTATTACTGCCAAATTCAAACTCTTTACTACCTGGGCTCCCTTTCTACTTCCAGTAAAGCTGTCACTTGCGTACACAGGACCATCACTTTGCTGCAGATAAAATATTTAGTGTGGACTGCATCTTAACCTTAGCTGTGCAAGCCTGCATATTTATCATGTTAATCCCTACACTTGGAATCTGAAATTAGGGTATTATCTTGACCAAAATAAATAGCGGTTTGAAAGCCATTGACATTTTTTCTTCCTTCTAGCGGCATATTCCTCATCTAATTTGGAACTTGTATGGTAGAAATGATTAACTATTCAAGTTACTATCAACTGCTCCTATAAATAATATAAATGTTTTCCATCCTTACTCCTCTACTGTATAGTGAGAAACACTTGTCTGTGGTGCAGTACGACACAGCTTATGAATATGAACATAAAAGCTACAGCCACTTCAGTAAAATGTATAACGATAGAAAAAAAAATGATCCAGGCTCTCCATACACTTAGATATGTCCTCAGCTCATTGGCAGCTAATATCTTCAAAGATTTTTTCTCTACTGAAGATGCTCCTGGCCCTCACAGGTTTTTAAATAAGAAAGGAAATAATTATGTCTCAATCTTTGTCTTCTCAGTTCTCTATCTATAAAATGGGAATAACACTGCCACCTAATCTTAAATTGATACTTTAAAAACAAGTAGATAAATGTATCTACAAAGTACTCACACTTAAGGGCAAGGTCATATCCAGAAGATAATTAATAAATTTTTCTATATTGCAGACTTTGGATTAGCTCTGCTAAAAAAAACAAAACCAAAATCCAAAACCAAAACTCAAAAAAGTACCAAGAATTAGTGGGTATCTTATCATTCAGTAGATAGAGCAAAAATAGGATTTTGTGGTGTGACAGTGTTATGATACATTTCATCATTAGGATTAACACTCGTTGGCAAGGTAAGCCCACGTCTAGTGTTTCATGAATGCTTGCTTTGTATTCTTAAAATCCTTTTAATTTCAAGTGGGCGTTGTCCAATTAGTAGGTCAGAGAGAGGTCCTCAGGAGATGTCATCTTGCCTGTTCCTCAACACCCTGCTCCTGCAGGTTCCTAAGGGAAGGTGGGAGCTGTCTGTGCTCGTGACGCACTGTCCTCACAGTGGACACCCTTGTTCCCCAGGGCTCTGCAGGCAAACAGGTACCCAGGGTGGATGCCGAATCTTTTCCTGTGCATGCGTTCAATGGCTCTTTTGTATCAGGGCATAAACCCAGAAATTTTGGGCATTCCAGATTGAAAATAATGCCAGTATTTACTCGGGTTTTTTTTAAGTAATTTGCCTTAGTCCTTTCTCCTAAAAGAGAACATGAACTTATAAATTAATATATTAACATTGAAATTAAATAAGGAAGGTACTCGTGTTAAAATATACGGAATGTATGAATACATCCAAAATATTATATTACTCTTAACTGTGAATTTTAATGATATCTGTGCATTGCCAAAGCATAAAACTTCAATATATAGAATACTAGAACTGCAAGAAGTTGGGCCTGTTTTCTCCATATAAGTTATCATTATCACTATAAATTCACTTTAGCATGGATTTTAGCCTTTTTCATGAGAATAAGATTTGTGTTGTCTAATTTATTGTATTGATTACACAATGATGAACTGCTTTGGCCTTTTCAATATGTTGTTATGGGATTGGTTATCCATTCCAGTTCATTACTGCAAGCTACATTGGTTTAAACACAAAAGAAATGGAACAGCCAGCCAATAAAATGACATAGCTGTATAAACGTTAAAGAACTATGCAGCGTTCAACTAAAGCTGACAAGTGCTGAAGTTTGGATTTCTCATTCCTATGACAAAGATGATAATGGGAAGAGAAAACAGCAGTATCTAATCCATTTTTATGACAGTGATTGTAATTAAATTGCAAAGGATATAAAAGCAACCTGTTCTTATTATAATTTACAGAATTTATATATCCTTATCTTATGGCCTTTCCTTGAGTCAATCTTCTAATTTAGAGCCAGTATACCCGTGTAACATTTGGAGAGTGTTGCTTTGGGAAACGTGCAGGGTGATATGTACGGGGCACTGTTACAAAAAGGCCTATCTATTTCTAAAGAGATTAAAATCTACTGGTATTAATATTCTACGCTAGATAAGAAGTGGCTTAAAGTATAGATAGCAATTCTACGGCTTGATATTCCCCAAAGTGAACACATATATGAATGTTCTGTGAATCATTAGTCACAGCCTTTAATAGGCTTTATCTTCACCTTGGAGTGACCAGTGCTTCTAGATTCAGGAGTTTCTGTCTTCCGTTAACTCAGACATTAACTTTTCTTAAGAAAATGGACGATAAAAATGAAATGAAATTACAGGATTTGGTCATTTTTATCAGTATGGTAATACATAAAGAAAACCACTTCCTACAGAACTGAATGAAAATGTAGCACTGACTAATATTTCACTATGAAAAATAAAACTTTTTAATGAGTTTTTTTTAAAAAGTGTCTGTCCTACATAGAAAATGTAGGATTTTAATTAAATTTATTATTGCGATCTGTATATTGGCATGAAGATTATTTTTCATAGACTAAATAAAGGTCAAGTTTGGCAAAGTAATTTCTTTTATCCCCTATACAGACAGTTCTAAACAATTCCTGAGAATTAATGACTGACGGGCTACTATTTAGAGCCTCAGTCATGTAAAAATGTTTAACATATGCTCGCTATAAGCACAGGTACAAAAGATTACCCATGCTGAGTTAGCTCAGCATCTTGAAGTAACCAGAAACAGAAGCTTATGGCAGAGCACAAGAAATGTCTATACAAGTATAAGAAATGTCTATACAAGTATAAGAAATGTCTGTGGCATGAAATTATGAACACAAATGACATTTGAGAACGGCCTTAGATACTGCTACAGCTGAATTTATGGAGGTCCTGCTGTTCTTAGACACACTATAGCTTTTTCCCTCTCACGGGTGTGTGGATCATGCTGTTTATGTCAGTACAGTCCTCAGCCTAATGTTGCTGCTGCTGCCCTTTGCCCTAGGCATTTATAACGGCTCAGTACATTACTATATGAGGATCTACCCAGTTAAATGAAAACATTCTAGGAAAAAAGTAATTTCATCTTTATCTGGTATTTAATGTTCTTATCTTGTATTTAGTCTTGCAGATCACTGTGTTTGGGTTGCAAGCAGCAATACACTAAGTATCATTTCTCTGTTTTTTCATTTAAAAAGGGATAGATTACTCTAAAAGTTTCATATTGGTAAATATTTGTCATGATAAAAAGCATGCATGTCTGTGTACTATTAAAAAAGTAAACTGATTTCTGATAAATTTTCAAGTTCTGGTCAAAGCTTTTTTCATCCCAGCTGGGGTCATTGCTTTGTTTCTGATACGATGATGACACTATGAATTAGGAAGGTCAGCACAAACAGTTTTAATTTGCAGGGTGTGATGGACAATGGCCATTTTATCAATACCTTGTCTATTTCATTCCTGTGTAAAGGTTGTGGGCCTCTGAGAAAATGAAATTGCTTTGTCTGGCACAGACAGAGCTATGTCAGGGAAGATATGCTCCTTGAAAGCCATTGCACAGACAAAGGAAACAGGACAGAAAGAAGGAGATATATGGAAAAGCAGTGAGCAGGAAGGTGGAACACACCAGAGTCTGGGATGCTTTGAGGAAGATCATGAGCAAGTGATGAGTGACGAGCAGCCTTTCTCAGGGATCACTGTTGGCACCAGCAGTGTTTAACAACTTTGCTGGTGACTCGGACAGCAGGATGGAGTGCACCCTTAACAAGTTTGTCAACAATACCAAGCTGAGTGGTGTGCTCATCATGCTTGAGGGAAGGGATGCCATCCAGAGGGACCTTGACAGGCTTGAGAGGTGGACCCATGTGAACCGCTTGAAATTCAACAAGGCCAAGTGCAAGGTTCTGCACCTGAGTCTGAGCAATTCCAAGCACAAATACAGGCTTGGTGATGACTGGACTGAAAGCAGTCCTGCAGAGAAGGAGTTGAGGGTGCTGGTTGACAAGAAGCTCAACGTGACCCAGCAATTTGTACTTGCAGCCTGGAAAACCAACCATATCCTGGGCAACATCAAAAAGAGCATGCCCAGCAGGTTGAAGGAGGTCAATCTCCTCCTCTACTCTGCCCTTTGAGACCTCACCTGGCGTAATGCGTTCAGCAATGTGGCCCCCAACATAATACGGATGTGTACCTGTCGGAGTGAGTCCAGAATGTAGTCACAAAGGCGATCAGAGGACTGCAGTACCTCTCCTATGAAGATAGGCTGAAGGAGTTGGTGTTCTTCAGACTGGAGAACAGAAGGCTCCAGGGAGACCTTATAGCAGCCTTCCAGTACTTAAAGGGGGCCTACAGAAAAGCTGGAGAGGGACTTTTTACAGAGGCTTGTAGTGAGAGGACAAAGGGTAATGGCTTTAAACTGAAAAAGGATAGATTTATATTGCATGTAAGGCAGAAGTTCTTCACTGTGAGGATGGCGAGATATTAGAACAGGTTGCCCTGTGAAGTTGCAGATGTGCCATCCCTGGAAGTGTTCAAGGTCAGATTGGATGAGGCTTTGAGCAACCTGATCTAGTGGAAGGTGACTCTGCATGTGGCAGGGGGGTTGGAACTAAATGAACTTTTAAGGTCCATTCCAAACTGAACTACTCCATGATTCCAGGAATCATGTCTGTATGAGGCTAGGCTCCAAAAGGATGGAAAAAGGCTTTCCAGGGCTTTTAAAGAGATTGTATGGAGTTTGTTGCAACACAGAAAACTGTTGAGATGCTGATGTCAGATTAAACCTTACAGAAGAGCTCACCTGCAAGGAAGCAGTGGGTGGGGAAGGTCCATCCAAGAGCCCTCTTTGTTATTCGGGGGTAAGACAGTAATGAAAAATCCCCCTCAAAACTCTGGTCTGATGTGGGGCTTCATAAAGCTTTTTCAGCTGAAATAATGTAACTTTGTGCTTTGAGATCCTGAGATCTAAATGTCTGCACATGCTGGATCATCAAAAGAATTAATTGTGCAATTGTGATTCCCAGGGGCATGCAGGTCAAAGAACTCTGTGAACTTGGTATGGGCTTTTGCAGGGGCAAAGCTGAGGTTACAATTCATGTGCACACATTTTGCTGCTGTGGAGTCTGAGACAGTTTTGAATATGAGAGCTGACTTTCAACTGCGGTAACAGAAGGCCACAGTTTAACTTGAATTTCCAGGTTCACTGTCTGCAGGTGATGACTTACTCAGCTAATAATGAGGCTGGAGAAAGAGTGCTGTTGGGATATACTTGCTAAATGCACCATTACTATAATGATTTGTAATTAAACACTAATCACCATATAAAATGCTAATAGAATAAATGTACTACATTTTTTTGAGCTCATGGCAAAAGTCCTCTAGGCATGCCATTTTCTCAAGGGCATGCTGAGCAAAAGAAGACTGAATAAAAGAGTTGGGGCATGGCACTCACTTTCTGCTGTTGTTTCTCTTTAGAAAGAGAGTTTTTGGTGGTTTGAGGATCATTTTAAACTTATGAAAGCATTAGGTGCTCTTCTATTCCCAGTCTCTGTACATGTGTCCTACTGTCTTCCTTGTGTCTGCACCAGTAATTAGCTTTGGGGCTATGGCTCTGCTTGTCAAGAAAATGATCCAGGTGGAAATACTACTTTGTTATTGTCAGATTACATTTGAGTCTATTTGGTCTTCCCTTTGTGGCAGGAACAAGCATTTAGGATTTTGGGAAAGAGACAGGGTAAAGGGCCTTCTTTTGGCAATGGTCTTTGCTTATATCAGCTTAAGTTTATTGTCAATAGTAACCTGATTAAGAAGGCAATAGGAAAGCAACTGGAAACCACCTGCTTCTCCTCGAACGCAAGCACCAGATTCGGTCACTCTGGGTTTGTGTAGGATACAGGGTTCCTCCCACGTGTTCCTCTGTAATTTGGGGAAAAAGTGGATGTGTACGTCCCTAAGTTTCTCAACCCCACGTGCTTGCATGTACCCGTACGGTGGTACGTGCACCTGTACATACACTCTTT
>NW_010407768.1:21450-29501 GCF_000710305.1 Buceros rhinoceros silvestris | reverse complement strand
TCTTTCCCTGCTTCATATCTGAATATTTGCAGGTTCAATATACTCGGGGCTATGTTCCCACACAAGCTCTCTGTCTCTGAATAAATCACATTTCTTTTCAGTTTCTTATCCCACAATTTGATTTATTCCTTTTGTAAATTTGCAGGTCAGCAATATCTGTGTGTGGAGACAGTTTCAATAGCTGTGGTTGGTTTCTATGTCAGTTAGCAGCACTGTGTCATGTGTCTGCCTGGTGAGAGTAAGGAGACCTCTGTATGTGATCTAGCTACTCTTCCCATCTGTGGTTGATGTGATGACTAACTGGCTTATACAATTCTTACTCTGACAGTAGAGAAGATAAAATGAACAATATTTATACAGAAAAGTAATGTACTTTTTTACATCAGTTGTGTTATTTAGGTTGATTTCTCCTCATGATGTGTAGTTGTCATTTAAAATAGAAAATTAAGTTATTTCTAGTTAGAGTAAAATCATTGTCATAACAGGCACATTGTTTATGGACATAAGAAGAAAGGTAGGAAAAGATAAGCCTTGTGCTAGCGTTTTTCCTCTCAAATCCGTGGCTATACTACCACAGCTGCTCTTACACCTGGGATATATAGAGGGGTAAAAGGTCAGTGTCAAATCAGCCAATCTTGTGACAGCAGATATTTTTACAATATTTCTGAATTTTTGTCATTAGATTATTAGTTCATTCTTCCACGGCTCTGGAAATATACAAGGAGTAAAAGCTTGCTCTATGTCCTCTGTACTGGTTTGATGAATCTCAAAATATTTACATCGCTGTAAGTGATTCAAAAGGGATATAATTGCATACTGGTCTGAATATTATAAAGGGTTTGGTTATACTCAGAGTAAGATTGAACATCTTGTAGCGCTCCCAGATCTGCAGCAACACCACAAAAGATTTTCGCAGACATAGTGGCGATGAAGTGCCCCCAGCATAACTTGTTATGTAGAAAAATCAATAGTTTGTTTATTTGAAATCTAACGTCACCATAAATCACCCATACAAAAAATGTAAAACTTAGATTAAGTGATAGAGATAAGAGAAGGTCAGTGTTAACACTTTTACTTTTCTTTGTATTACTGATAGCTTGTGATTTGCAAATGTGTATGTCACTAATGTCTATCATTGGCTTGTGCGAGTTCTGCCTATTGGTTTTAGTGGTAACAGCAGATGCTGTGGCATAGTACAGGTGGAATGAGGTTTTAAATAGATAACATTCACAGCCGTATAGAAAATTCTCATCTGTAATTGTTTTCCCTTGCTGCATAACTTGGGATAGATGAAGATTCAG
The DNA here is from genome assembly GCF_000710305.1 of Buceros rhinoceros silvestris. Lineage (NCBI taxonomy): Eukaryota > Metazoa > Chordata > Aves > Bucerotiformes > Bucerotidae > Buceros > Buceros rhinoceros. Next base: position 28,200 of record NW_010407768.1, on the reverse strand, counting down.
ATTTTTAAAGTGTTGGGGACTGCAACTCTTAATATCCATGCAGATGGTCCTTGTTTGAAATCCAGATTACTCCACTGTTCCCCTACACAAGAAATTTAGAAAGCTGGACTCCTGAAAATGAATGTCCAAATACCAGCAAGCTGAGTAAGACTTAAACTTGACAGGTAAAGAACCACAAAGTCTAAAACTCCCTGGGCTTTGCGTGCCTTAGGAAGACCCCCACCCAGGATCCGTATCTTGGACTTCTTTTCTATCCTCCCCTCTTGGGAGGTGTGATTTTTGAGTGCTCTCAGGCAGTGCAAATGCCTGAAACGTGCTCTGCTGCTTTCTGCATGAGTGCTCAAACTGTTGGTGAACTACCTTGTTAAAAAGGGGACTGTAGCTGTTGCCAATGCCGACACAATTTTGAATAAAGTTGTTGGCTGAGGTTGTGTTTTGCATTGCAGCTTGATTCAACTAGATCAAGATGAGACACAATAATGATGTCAGCACTTGCCAGTCTCTGAACAAGTGTAGAAACAAAACTTTTCCTTCCTTAGGTATATGTGGGTTTATTTCATGTTCGGGGTTAGTTAAAAGAGATACTGAGGCTCAATTTTTGATGGGTTCACCTCTATTCTTTCCCAATTTTTTTTTTTTTTTAAATTTGACCCTAAATCTCTGTTTTCACTTGGAGCAATAGCAGTGATAATATTTGCTATTTGACAAACATGTTGTTCAGTGATCACATTTTCTTGAAAATAACAAATCACAAAAATTAGGCTGTTACCCCTGCCTGGTTAAAAAAAAAAAAAGGAATAATTTTGATAAATTGACATAATAAAAGGGTATCCCACCGAGCTGTTCTGTTACTTAAGTGCTGTATTTGAAATATCTGCAATTGTTATGAGGTTTTCAGATACATGACAAGCAACACAAAATTGGCAGCAGTTTCAAACTGCAGCCAGCTATGTATGAGTTAAATATTTGTTACAAAATTCAATCAACTAAAGAGATTTACGAGCCAAAGTACTGCAATAAAAACATATGTTAGGCACTAGTTATAGCTGATATTGCCCTCTAATGCGGAGTTAACAAATGGACAGTTAAATAAAAAGAATTTAAATGCTGTATGTTCTTTTTGTTACCTTCTAACTTTGGCTGCATGGATCTGCAGAGAGTTTTTTGAGTTATATTTAACGCCCACAGAAGACAGTCAGACTTTCCATTCATTCTAAAGGTAGGTGGACTTGTTTATTAGTCATTTTAGTAAAACCCAGTGATTTTCCTTTCAGCTTTGGGGTGCCAGTGGTCCTAGACTGTTCTAAGAGACATTCCGAAAGATATAAAATGTTGGAAGATGTTTGAAAGATGTAAAATAAATGTTGCAATATCTTTAAAAAACATTTATGAAATCTCGATTTTTTATAAATAAGCAAGAATCTGTGGGGTTACTTCTACACAGAAAATGGTGTAATTTCCAAAGCCCTGCTTTCACAGCCATTGAAGCAAAACAGTGAGATGATAATAGATTTAGCAGTAACAATGACATCTAGCAGTAAAACAGATTTCAGAAATCTGTAGCCTTCAGATGATTCACATGTGTTGTAAACTGCTTGGGGGAGACACTTTTCTGCTGTGTTTCTAGAGTGCCTCAGCACAAGACACTCAATGGTGCCTAAAGATTTATACGGTTTTGCAATATAAATATTAATGGTAATACCTACTAATTGTTCTTCAAAAATAAATAAAAAAAAACATGGGCAAAACAAACATTCTCCATTCCATCTGACACAGATTAATGCAGCATGAAGACTTAAGTGCTTGTATGGTTATATCCCAGTAAAAAAGGAAAGAAACTGCTACCAGAGTTTTACAGAATGGCTTTACATTACAGCTTTTGCTTATTGTGACATCAAAAGATCTGTCAACACGTTTTTCCTTTAAATGTATTTTCTTACATATGTAAATATGTGATGGGTTCTGTACGCTGAGGTTAGATTTTCCTTAAAGATCTGGAATGAATGAAATGTGGATTGCAAAGTTATAAATCTACAGACTGAGATATGACATCCAGCGCTCTACAGGTCTTCACTCAGCCAACAGGTCAGGAAACATGGATTAACATAATGTAAAAAAAAAAAATTCAGGATAATTTAAATGTACTGATGTAATGTTTTTCCTAATGTGTGGTTAAAGGAGGGGATATGTCATGGTGTACTAGCCACTGACACTATCACATGAAAAATTAACTTCTGATCAAATGCTTCAAGATCAGATATTATGGAATTACATTAACTTGTGAGTTGTCTCAGAGGCATCTCTTTCAGATGTCTTTATTTCAGTCAGTATTTTTTACTGGGTACAACTGTTCAACCGAGTAACACTCAGGATTACTTTGCTGAGTTGCTTTAAATAGCTTTCTTTCTCCACAGAAAGCATCTGATCATTTTAGTTCTTGTTATTATGGGTAAACAAATATGTCATGGCCATGTTTGATAACATTAGACTTAAGGAGAGCTGATTAACTTATCTTGAGCGGTGAGCATGGTTATACTGCTACTCAGCTGAGATTGAGTATCAAGCATTAAAAAGTATCTTGAGAGAAGCTTATTAGCTCAGACTTTAATATGGTACAGCACATCTTTGTGTGATAAACCACTGGCCAGATTTTTCATTTTACCATCTAGTCGTGTCGCAGTACCAAGAAGAGGTGATAATATATGCTGAGCAAATCTGTAATGAGGAAGTAACATCATTTATTAGACAGAAGGTAGGGGAAAGGGAAAAGACCATCAGTGCGGTAGGATAGCAGTCGGGGCTTCACTTTCTGAGTCCTGACTGTAAAACCATCAGTGTAAAAAAAGGCAGAACAATTTTTCTTGCTTATATTGAGATTTTGGCACCTAGGTTCCACCTAATCCTCAGCCGTCAGCCAGACCGTCTGCTAGCCCCTTCTTAACTTGTGCATGTGACACTGGTTGGACTGGATGCCTTAAGCTAGATATCCACACCGTAGTTCAGACTACTGTTCTCTGAGGAAGGATATGGGGGAAGTTTTATCTTTTTGCAGGATAGTCTAAAATGTAAACTCTTACTCAGAAAAGCAAAGGGATTCCCCTGCCCCTGTGCATTCTAGAAAGGATGATCTTGCACCTCCAGAGTGCTGTAATCACCAGTATTGGATATTCTGTTCTATCTGCCTATGAAGTTTGGTCCATTGTGCAGATAGCAATGCAGGAGTCACAGGTATGGAAATCCAGTCTGAAGGTAGTCTAGGAAGTTAGGGCACACATTCGATGAACGGTGCTCTCATGTTTAGACTTATATTCTCAGGACTGTACAAAAATAGAACAAATTATGGTCTCACACTCAATGTCCATATATATTGTAAGAAGTGGAATCTGAAACGTTACTTGCAGCAGACTTTTCTCTGGTTTGCCTCAGGACTCATGATTATACGATATTCTCTCTTCAACGGCAAGGGTAGACACAGATCAGAACTGTGGTTAGAGCACTCTTCTGCGATCTTAGGCTGGTGGAGGAGATGAATGACCCCAAATCTTCTGTTTCTTGGTGAAAAGTGCAAAACTAAGGCAATTATACAAGACAATTAAAGACAAAACAAAGACAAAGACACCCCTCCACCCCCTTTCTCTTTTTAAAGGGCCATCTGTGAGTAACTCTGTGAGTTACCTGTGTGGTAGTCTAGGTTCTGGCAGGATGGAGGCACTCAGCGTTGCCTGTTGATTGCTTAGATATTCACCTGAGAAAGACACAGCCTCATTTAGGTGTCCTTACAGTGCCCTCCGGAGGCCTTTAGGGCCACCTACATGTTGCCTTTGTAGGGAACTTGTGCCTACATGGTTGTCCTCGAGTTGGTGGGTTTGGGTGTAAACTCAAACGCCCACTACAAAACATTGTAACTGAGGACTTTAGTTAAAGTGATACAGAATCAGGAACATTCAAAGGAAAAAGGATAGCCAAAAAAGGCAAAGAAAAAGCTCTTCCCCCAAGTCTGAGCATTAGGAGGAGAAGAGGGGTCAGACTGATGGGTAGCATGGAGAGAAATGAAAATTAGAGTGGAGGGAGATGAATGATGAGGAATGAATGTATGGAGGTGCATGCTAGAAGGTGTAAAAGGAGCAGTGGGAAGCAGCAATTTGAAGAGAGAGTTCTCATCATTCACATTCAACCAGGTTATTGATGTGCTACCACCTTATAGATATAATAACAGGACATTTGCTGATGAATGCTTCTGGTATAGATCACTAGCTTCATTTACTCTACAAATGTCTTGTATTTTCCATACTGCTAGTGTTTGGTGATATTAAAGAGTTCACTGTCCTCTCTTGTAAAGTAGAATAACTCTTAATGAGAGCAGCAGGTTTAATTGAATGGTCTATCTTAGGAGTCGCCGTTGTTGTGATTAATTTCCTCAAAGTGATCAATCTTAATAGCCAATTCAAATAAACAAGAAAAAATAGTAAGTCTTAGGTTGAAATTACTTGGAATATAACCAATGCATAATGGTTCCCAGATGAGACTTGTACACTTTCTCATACAAGTCTGCAGTTTGTTTATTGACAATGGCACAGTTTGCCCATCTTTCTCTAAAGTGAAGGGATAGCAGGGAAAAACATCTCCCAAAAGCAACTGAAAAGCCACTCATCTCATCCAAACCAGGACAGGGACCTGATTGCTTCTTCATTCTACGTTTGTATCAGACTTGTTACAGGGGAACTGAATAACTAGAAACTAATTTAGTATAAAAAAAAGAAAATTCAAGTGGGATGGCGATTCCCAGTAAGATAAATGGAAGCCAGGGACACCATGTGCACAGAAGATTATGAGATTTAGGTGCTTGCCTCCCTTTTATGTGTTTGAAAGCCCTTGTCTAAACCTTTATTCTTCTGCTGGCTTTCTGAGGAAGCTTTATCAAACAATCTGACAAATCAGTTGCATTGTAAAGTAGTAAAGTCGGTCCAGCTCTGTAGATGTCAAAAGAGCTATGATAAATTTTGCCTCTGCAAAGATCCTGAGCTTTTCTAGTTGTACTTCTTCTATCAGTGATGGTATGTATGTGTGAGTATTGGGGGGTTTTTTGTGGTTTGCATATTGAGGGTTTTGTTTGTTTGTTTGTTTTCGTTAGGAAGCCTGTTGTATGCTTCATATATTTAACAGCTGCCTTAAAAACAATAGACTGATTTTGTTCTTAACTCCACTAGTCTAAGTCTAGAGTAATAGCCAAAATGATTGATTCACTTCAATTGTAAACTCAGAACATTTGGTGATCTACTTAACTGAGAGAAGTACTAACATTGTCATTTTTCGTGCTGTATATAGAACCTCTACAAGTTCCTCCACCACAGCACACAGTTGCTTGTAATTTCTCTTCTTCTATTTTGGCACCACTTCATACTTCGGTGAAATGAGTTTCAGCTTACACCAGAAGGAAGCAAAAGGAAGGCCCCTTCCAGTATCCCTTCCAGTATCCTTAGGGAGGAAAAGTGTATTTGCAGACAAAACTCATGAAGTAATAGGAAGAACAATGTGTTTACTTTGCTGTCTTCACACAAACATTTTCATAAATATAATTGAAGAGGAAGGCATTGCTCTTGGCAAACAAACTTCTATCAAGTTCAAGTGTCTGTAATAGTTCGTGCTTTTCCCTTGATCTATCTGTTTTATAACCTTTCATAGTACAGAACAGAGTGAACTTGAGTTTCAAGGTACTGAGAAGAGAGAGCACATAAGAGCATAGGCTTAGACAAAAATGAACTCACCCAAATGAAGGAAATTGCTGCCTTCTGCCTCTTTGGCTATTCCTACTAAGGGAAAACACGTATTTCCCAAATTAGAGCTCTTGGTAAAGAAGTTTGCTCATCTTCTTCCTCTTACCAGTTTCTTGGACCATTGTTTTTGTCAGTCCACCAGAAACTGAGAAAAAACTCTGTCTCTGTGGCAGCTGCTGGCATTGTTTGGACTAAAAATTACTGTTCAGAATAATAGTCACATATTTTTAGCTGCCTTTTAATATGATTTAGAGGGTGGAACCGGGAAAGCTGCAACCATGTGAACCAATGCATGCTGTGCAGGCTAGAGAGAGTCTTTAGATCACAACAAGTGACCTTTTTACCTAAAGGGCTTTTTCTGGGGTTCCAGGGGAACAGTGAGCAAAGGGTGATGGAGCCATTTTGGCAGAGCCTGCACCATGGTGCATACCTCAAGGAGAAGCACAGAAGCACTCTTTCTCTGTGAGCTGCTAGGAATGCAGTTGCTATGTCTTCTAAAAACAATTTTTGGAAGATGTAGCCCAGCTGCTGGTGTAGAAGTGAGGGTGGAGAAAGCTGAATCATGGCTGCTTCTTTTCCCTGCTCTCACAGGGGGACAGAGCTGTAATTTTGCCTGATCTCTAGGTAGGTCCCACTGAAAGGGGGGAAAAGTATTTTCCAGCTTTCTCACCACCTCAGTACAACAGCCTGCAGAAAAAGGTGCAAATATAAAACAGGGAAAAAAGATCATGACTTATTTTCTAGCATGCTCTATATATTGAATTAAGTAATGATACTCTGGAGAAAAAGAAACACCGTACATCAAAGAATAGACATCACAGAGCTAGGGTAAGAACAAGATTTTTCCCCCCCCCCCATTGTTGAAAGTTACTTTCATTTCAGTTTCAAACAAAATATTATTCCTGAAATAGATGTCTAATAAGCTTGTTGCAGATGCATATAACATTTTAATTTTGCAAGACTGAAATATTCCTGC
>NW_010407768.1:18565-21334 GCF_000710305.1 Buceros rhinoceros silvestris | reverse complement strand
TGTTAATTCAAGAAAAGAAAAAGCTAAATATTTGAGTTAGAATTTGGTTTTAAATTGAATAATCAGATGCTTTGACATTGGTGAGCTCTTTTTTCCTTGGGAATGAAGTGTGGACCAAAGTGATTAAATTTTGAAGTATTTTGATTTTGACATGATTTTATTTTCTGTTAGAGAACTACTTGGCTGTAGTTATTCTGGCAGCCTGGAATGGTGTCACTTGAGTAGATAGCGTCCAGTAACTAACCTACTCACTTGAGAAAACAGACTAAACATTGGTAGTTTTTCCCTCTAGAGGAGAAATTTTTTTGTGCTTTCGGTGTTCCAGCTACTTTATGACAGTAGAAAGATAGGAATGTTCAGAGTACCAAAATCCAGAGAAAAATCTGTCTTGTCATGATTTGTAGACAGTTTTGTTTTTATTATTTGTTCCTGGTCTTCTGCTCCAACCCAGTCATGCTTGCCAGCTTTTTTTGTGTTTATCTATCCCTGTTACCTCCTGCAACCTTCCTGCCAGGACATAATGTCACCTATATTCACTCTTCACAGCACTGAATTTCTAATTAAGCATTGATTTACTGGCCAACAATGGTATCCCTGGTCTCAGTTCCCTTGACAAGTGGCACAGTAGAAAGAAGAGCATGCAGCCCATTTGCCCACCAAAGTGAAGTGTGTCCTTTGCAGAGAAATAACAGTCATTCCCACTTTCTTCTAAATAAACATGTCTGTGTTTCTTTCAGTGCCCACAAACTGAAGCTTTCAAGGAACTGTGATCTCACCATGTTTTGATCACTTTTCCCAAAGGACTGCAAAAAATACGTGGTTGCCAACTCATGTTTCTCTGTCAGCTGGAAAACTTGGGCTATTGGAGCATATTGGTAAAATGGGACTGCTTATTTTTAAAACCAGGGCTAAACAACTTAGTTTTCCCTACGCTCCTTCTGAGGGGAGAAGAAAGTTTTCAGTATGGGACAAATGTCCATTCTGAAAAGGTCCAAATTTAACGAGAGAAACTAAAAAGCAACTGGAAACAGGTGTTAAACAAAAAGTGTGAGCATATATTCGCTATCTCCATCATTACTGAGTAACACAAAGTTTTTATGGCTTCAGTTTACAAAGGCCACACATAGAAAATCTGCAGCTTGGCCCAAGTTCTGTACCACTGTTGAGCCATTTACTCACTTGGATGACATCATTCAGGTCACAATTAGCCCCTAACAAAATGAGGCTGGGCAAATTATCCTCTACAGTCAGCAAAATGCAGATGGCAGAAATAATTAATCATGTACTTCCCCTTTTGTGAACAGCTTCCTTGTACTGCAGGAAGGGATGTCGCCCTGTAAATTAGTCACTTACAATCTGTCATTTCTGATCCCTAATGGTAAAATGACTGTCCAGCTTAAAAAATTTGCAGAATGCTTGAAAACCCTTGTGCTACTATTGACTGCACATGAGTCAGATTTGCAACTGATTGCTTAATCAATCTGCACCTTGGTCCTGTATGCTGTTCCTACTCTGCTTGAATGAAGCAACCAGGTACCTAAGCTTGACATTCATGGCCTTCTGCATTAAACGAGTTCTTGAGCTTTCTGACCTCTAACAGTCCTCTCTGATACAGGAAAGTCAAATGACCTACTTGTTTGTTTTGTGATCTTCTCCTGTGCTTGTACTGGAACCTTCTTCCACTTAAATACAACTAAGTCCTTTCCTGGATAACGTGCCTTATCAAAAAAGGACTTAGTTCACCAAAAGAAGTTATTTCTTAAAGAATAATTGTAGAAGTTCAAATTGCAAAATCATTTGGAGATGTGTTAAGCACTGCTAAATTATTCTGCCTTCATAACTGCCCTTTGCCTGCCCTTCATTTGTACAACACCTAAACTTGATTCTTCTCTCAAAATAATTTAGCAGAAAATAAATTCCGTATATCATCTGTAAATTAAAAAAATAATAGACATCTTTTGCACTAAGAGCAGGTTACTGTGTGTGCATTGGTGAAAGCTCACAATAGATCAGATAAAAGAAATCAACAGCCTTGGAAGGACGATCCTCTTCAGTGAAAATTTACAGCAGGAAATCCCTTTTTGGGCAATGCTGTAAATGAAGGAAATCTGTCATTCTGAGGGACCCTCACTGAGTTCTTCCCGAGGGGGAAGGCTGAGAGTGACCACAGGCAGCTTTAGACAATCTTGAGGTTATTTCAGTATCCTAGTCTTACACTGCAGCAATATTGTGTGGTTGAAGAATATCTAGCACCAAGACAGGTACTGTAACAAAGCATGCAGGCACTTTAAAACCATGAGAAAAAATACTGTGTCTGCTCTGCTAGAGGAGAGCATCCAGGTGTAGAGCATTAGTTGATGTTTTAAACAGATTCAGCCCAGTATGAGTAGACATAGACTCTGCTGAAAGAAAATGAAGAAGTAGGATTGTTCTCCTGGAAACCAGTACCTTCTAACACACCATCTGTTAATTTTGATGACGATCACTGTAAACTGCTTTTAAATGAACTCATAAAATGCCAGTTTAAAAAAAAAATTGTCAGTTTAAAAACTAGGCTTTGTTTTACCAGTCTTGTAGCTCTGTTGTCTATCCCACATCCACCCTGAAAATCTTGTATTAAAGAAAAAATTGGAAAAAATATGAGCACCCACTAACCGGATTATGAAAGAGAAAGAAGGGGAAGACTACAGAAGAGCAGGTAGGTGCGTAAGACCTTGGATGCCTCTTTCTCCTCCTACCAACAATAAAGCTGCTTGCAGAGGCTGCCAA
>NW_010407768.1:9874-18386 GCF_000710305.1 Buceros rhinoceros silvestris | reverse complement strand
CCTGGCCGCCTGCGCTCCCCGGCCCGGCGCCGCAGCCCCGACAGTGGTTTTGTCCTGCCACCTCGTGGCGTTCGGTGGGGCGGGCAGGTCCTGCTGCCTGCGAAAGCCGAGCTGCTGAGGCAGCTCCGTGGCAGAGGCAGCGAACGGGTGGATGGCCCCAGTTTAAATAAGGGCTTTCTGTCAGGGTTTGGGTCATGCTGTTTTTCTTCTTAACGTGTCTCCAGCTTTAGTGCAGCCACTGGGATTGCAAAGTTGCCAGTCAGGATAAATCTGTATTCTAGTCTGCTAGAGTACACCTATTTCTGCCCAGGAAAGCAGAAACTGAGGCAGTTACTGATAGTTTGATAAGAAAGGGAAGTACAAAGGAAGGCAGGGACAACTGAAACTCTGTCTATAAATCAAACGGGCTTTGGTCGGGGTAGGAAAGGAGGGGTGCTGCGGTGTTCAGTGATGCCTATGCTGCACGGCTGGCAGAGGCCTGTGGTAGACCTAGGAAACAACAAGGAGGAAAGCAGAGCTTGTAATTTTCAGCAGTCCTTTGGTTTATGTCAGGCAAGTTCTGATGCTTGCTGACACTTTGCAGCCTGTGGTACAAAACCTCCTACCATCTGGGTTCATAAGACTAAATTAAGAAATGGGATAAATGAGGTAAAAAAAAAAAATCTGTTAGCAGGAGAAGAAATTGCTTCTTTGGCAGAATGGTACTGCCTCTGTTCTTCTGTGTTCCTTTGATGGAACCTTACTGGAAAGAGATTGGTAATACCTGTTAGAACTATCTTTTTAGATTCTAAGTACTTTCTTAATCCTTATCACATTAGTATGTCAGTGAATACCACAAAATTTAGAAATGTACTACAACAGATAGATGAGTGAATGCACATTGTGAGAGGAAGAAACTCTACAAAATTACAAATTATATAATTTTGTAATAAATAAACATTTGTATGTAATGTTATAATGTCGTCTGGTTATTATTCTCAGGTCACACCCATTCAATTCCAATTGCTTTACAGTAATTTGAAGTTATGGTTGCTGTTGTATATAACCTCTGTATAAATTAGGGACAGTTTCATGTAGGGCAGAAATGGATGCATGAAGACACATCATCTAGGTGCCTAGAACTTCTAGTTCAGATGACAGCAAGTAGAAAAGACAATCCTCTTTGTTTCCATCTCCATTTTGTGGATGTGGTATGTGGAAAGGGAAAGTGGTGATGTTGACTGTCATCTTTATGACAAACAGAATAAGGGAACAGTGGGAGAGAAGAGCCATCATTGCTCAGCCTGATCTTCCCTCTTTACTGGGCAGAGCTATCTGGTGGCTTGAAACTACCATTTGGGAATTATCTGAGCAGGGGATGTTGCAATAATTTTCTTTTTTTTTCTTTTTTTTTTTTTTTCATTTTAAAAGTGGGATGAACTGTTGGTATTTCATTGGAAAAATTGTCCAGCAAAGCAAACCTTCTGCCTTTTGCTAACTCTTGACAATTCTGTCAGTTGTACCTGCTGGGGTTAATCCAAATGACTTTGGTTGAGAATACAAAAGGTGTAAGAAAATTAGAAGCAACAGTTTTAGACTCCATTCATAAAGACAGTCAACAGCAGCTGCAGTACCACTTGTTATTATTGTCAGAGGTAATCACTGATACAAAATTGAGGGAGTTTTATTTCAATTTCCACTAATGTAGACTCACAGAATTTCAGTGAAGTTTGGGTACATCCTGGGATGACAGAAGGATGTGAAGTTCTGCACCAATCAAATGAAGAAAAGTAGCACCCAAGCCCTAGCACTCTTCCAGGTTTATATATTGTCCTTAGTAACATCCTAAATAATGGAAACACTAACGATGATTTGACTATGGAAGGAATGAACTTGCTTGCAAATATATCTTTTCTGGTGCTCAGCATGTTCTATTCTGAGAATTGCTTGTGTCTCTGTCTTTTGTCTCTCCTCATGGGGCACATACCTTTTGATCATGCTTGTCCTTGTTACTGATATTTACTATAAACCTGCTTTTTTCCTTTTCTATTTTCCTGTTTTAACCTTCCTGTGTTATGTGTTATCCACACAAACAAGGCAGTGTTCTAAGTATCATGAGTACAAGAAAAAGAAAAAAGAAAAAAATTATTCCTGTAAGAGGCAGAAAATGGTTGGAGAATATGAAAGAAGAGAGATCTAGCTTACTAAAACGAAGTGTAAACGTAAAAAAATATAGGAACACTCAGGTGTATAATTCAGAAATCAATGTGTAAAACAGGAGAGGAAATACAAGAATGACAGAGAAGTGGTTAGGGGCATTTGTGAAATTGACCATCTGTAGGTAAGATGAGTATCCTGTGGAGATGTGAGGAAGTCTGTTGATCATGAAAGTTAATAGGAAATCTGTCTATAGCTGATAAAAATCAATACATGCCATTCCCTGTAGTTGTTGCTGGTATGAATTTCGAGTTTACATCACTACATCCAAAACCCAAGATTTGACACAATGAAGACTATTCATACAACCCGAGCTCTGATCTTTGTGGTGTGATTTATTACAATATTTTGGAAATAAATAATTTCTATCTCCTATCATTTATTCCCATATGAACATAAACCTTTGAGAGATAAGGGAAGCCTTAGTTTACCTTCCAATGCTCTGGCAACAATTATGACTCCTACAAAGCACAGAAAAAACGGACATAACCAGTGCTTGAACAACATACCTGACAGTAGCCTCCAGCTACTGTATTCTGCTTTTTTTTCATACGCAGTTATATAATTGCAAAACATTGTGACAAAACAAGTGCAAGACTTGTGACACTTAACCATATCGGGTTTTGTACATTTTTTTTGTTATCAAAATGTCTTGGACTTCAACAAATGTATAGAAAACATCTATTACCAAAGTATACACTTTAATTTCATGTGAATGTAACAGTCACAAACAGCTGATGATGGTTTTTGTCTATTCTACTGCAGAACTTTTTAAGAAGAGATATTAAATATCTCTTTTTGAGATATGTTCTCTTTTTCCATGAAACACAAAGTATATATCCCTAGTGCTAAGAATGGTCTTAAAAGCTTTTCCTTTGAGTTCAGTTGCTTTTCCATGGACTTCAGCAGAAATAATTAGATTAATATGAAATAGTGTTTAATTTTGCTAATATAATTCATACATATATATAATCTGCAATAATATGCATTATAAATATACCAAAAATATTATACATTTTCTATTAAGGTGCAGTTTAGGGCCTGTAAAATAAGGGTTTCCTGAGCTGACCTTGGCTGTACGCCAGGTGCACACCAAAGCCACTCTATTACTCCCCCCCCTCAGCTGGACAGAGGAGAGGAAATACAACAAAAGGCTCATGGATCAAGATAAGGACAGGGAGAGATCATTCACCAATTACTTTCAGGGAGAAAACAGACTTGACTTGGGGACTTTAATTTATTACCATTCAAATCAGAGTAGATAATGAGAAATAAAACCAAATCTTAAAAGCACCTTTCCCTCACCCCTCTCTTCTTCCCAAGCTTAACTTGACTCCCGATTATCTCTACCTTCTTACCCCTCAGCAGCACAGGTGGATAGGTGGAATGGGGAGTGTGGTCGTTCTGTCACAGATTGTCTCTGCTGCTTCTTCCTCCTCAGGGGGAGGACTACTCACACTCTCCTTCTGCTCCACTATGGGGTCCATCCCACATACCTCCAACTGAGTCCTTCTCATGGGCTACAGTTCTTCATTAATTGCTTCAACATGGGCCCCTTCCATGGGATGCAGTCCTTCAGGAGCAGACTGCTTCAGCGTGGGTCCTTCACAGGGTCCTAGGTCCTGCCAGCAAACCTGCTCCAGCATGGGCTCCTCTCTCCATAGGGCCACAGATCCTGCCAGAAGCCTGCTCCAGTGTAAGCTTCTGATGGGGTTGTATCCACCTGCTCTGGCGTGGGGTCCTCCTTGGGCTGCAGGAGTATCTCTGCTCCAGCATCTGGACTACCTCCTCCCCCTCCTTCTTCACTGACCTGGGTGTTTATAGAGTTTTTTCTCTCACACATTCTCACTCCTCTCTCTGGTTGCTCTTGTACAGCAGTTTTTTCCGCTTTCTTAAATATCTTATCCTAGAGGTGCTGCCACTTTTGCTAATGGGCTCAGCCTTGGCCAGTGGCGGGTTGATCTTGGAGCTGGCTGGCATTGACTTTATGGGACACAGGGGAAGCTTCAAGCAGCTTCTCATAGAATTCCCCCCTGTAGCCCCCAGCTACCAAAACTTTGCCACGTTATCCCAATACAAAGGGAAGCATGCAGAGACATCTACAGCACAGTAACACCTGGAGAATTTTTTTTTTTGTTAAACTACTACTGCATCCTGGAGGAGTAAGCCCTAATAAAGGATTTCAGTCATCTTTCAAAGGACTTAATATTTGACTGTACTTAAAAATCACATTTGACTTTTGGTGGCCTTCCGAGTTAGGAAAAGTACTGACAAAGGTTGTTGGAAAGATGTGAGGACTGTTCAACTCTTGATTCCCAGAGCAAACCATGCTCAGGTAAAGAGGATCATTATATCAGTAATTAGTCTGAATTTTCCAGGAAGAAAAAGGAATATACATGTTATCAGGTTTAAATATACAAGGGGAACAAAATTCTGCAGTTATGCCAAGGCTAACAAGTGATGGAAGTGGAGGTCTATTTTTAAGAGAAATAGGATTTTTTAGTACCCTTATTCAATATATGATCCCACTTATCTTTTGATAAGGTTTTTTTTAATTGAACTCACACATGGTTTTAATTTTCTCTCACATTAATCATAACCTTTTGTCTTTTTATTTTCAACCCTTTTCCCTATATATAAAATGTGTAGTTTTTAAATATATTTTTCTACCCTTGCTTTCTCCTTGTTAAACTGGATGCAGCTTTATTGTATTTTATACTGCTATAAATCCAATAATATAAGGAAGAGATACTTTGACAGAAGGAAGTGGGTTTTAGTATTCCTCTCCCCACATTTTGTTTCAACTAGATAGCAGCACTTAAAATGAAAACTACTTCTGAATTTCTTTTGTTACTCCCAATTGCTTTATTCCAGGCACACACTGAATTTACTGCAGCAAAATCTAAGGTTGCTGAAGACGGTGTTCATCAGGAAAGGGAAAAGTGAAGGCTCCTATCACTGCAGGAGAAATTATTTTTTGTATCCCTAGTCACCTTTGCAAACCTTAATTCAATTCCTCCATCAACCATCTTGTGTAAGGAGACCTGGGCTAGAACTTTCCAGATGGATTTGTGTGAACTCTCTTCCTCTTGGGACTTATTTATTCTCTTTTCCTCTGTTTCATTCTCTGTTGTTGTTGTTTCCCTGTTCTTTATGTCTCCCTGTTTTTTTGTACTGCTCTGTTTTTCCCTGCTGCTCATTGCGACAAGAACTGAGGGTTTTTTCCCCCTGTCTATGGGAAAAGATCTTTCTTCTGTTTGAATATAATCTTCATGCATAAATAAGTTTTCATTGGGGTAAATTTAAAAGCAAAAATTACCTGACATTTATGTATGAGGAAACCAATGAACATTTCAAATTTTTATGCTATATCAGAGAACTCTAGAATGAATATTGAAATATATCTGTGTTTGCTCAGCCTGTCCTTAACATGGTGAGATTACTCAGTTCCTACATGCCTTCTTCATGTGAAAATGAGTACAGTATTTCCAGTCTGTTGTTTTTTTCCTCTACATGACATTGTTAAATGTAGGGGTTTTTCCAAAATGCATCTGATAACTTACATTTCTGAGAGTACATTTAAAACAAAATTTTCTTTTCTATAAAATAATTTATTGTTTTGAAAGTAAAAAATCCCAGAAAGATCTTTTTTAGACATTGCAGTGTCATTACAATAAATGTAATATCATTACAATGACATCACAATACCACTTGTGAAAGTTTTTGAACTTGCAACCTCATAAGAACCAGGATCATCAAGTAAACCTAGTTTCTGTTCAACCTCTTATTCCATTCCTTTGTTCCCCCAGCTCTGTGATGCATATAAAAATTCTCAATACTTTGTACACGTACATATTAACTCAGATCTGTAAATTCCAGAAATAGGAGTTTGTCACTGAATTTTCTTGATAGTTACTGTTATTAGTTGTAACTATGGTGGTGCAGAAGCTCTGGTAGTGGATTTAAAAAATTGCTGTGATAGGACCACTTCAAATACACCAGAAACCCATATCTTTTGTCTACAATTTTATAGTCTCCAATACCCTGACTAAGGTACAGCACTATGCACTCTCATTTTGTATCCTCTTTCTGGTGGATTATAAACTGGCTGTCTCAAAAAGCTTGGGCCACTTTCTGGCAGACAGCATCGCAGAGAAGATGTTCCTTCTTTTGTGTTGGGTGCTAATTTGCTGGTGTATCAATGGGTCAGCAAGGAATGAGAGCAGAGCAATGGCTGAAACAGTGAAGAAAGGAGAGCAGAAGCACAAGTTATTAAGGAGCATTCAAGAGGAATTACATTTGCTGAGGTTTAAAGAACAGACCTGTGAACAGATCTAGGAGTTAATCATGGATTAACACTGCTGGGAATGAGGGAGTCAGCTAAGGCTCAGTGAAGCTTGTGCTGGGTAGTGTTTAAAGGCATTATCTCACAAAAGATGGGCATTGCCATGGAAAATGTAAGCAAGGACTGCAATTATTTGCATTAAAGCAGCATGACTAATCTTCAGGTTTTGCTGATCTAGGGTAGGACTGAGGTTCCCAGCCTGATGCTAAAAAGGGTTTCTGTGCATTTCCAGTTCATGTGGATTGTTTCTGACTGCCTCTAAGACGTGTGTTGCATGACCTCCTTGTTCTTACAACATTAATCAAAGAGACTGGCTGTACACACTGGAGAGGATTTTTATGTATTATAAAGGATTACATAAGTGAGAAGGAAGCTGGGACTCCAGTCAGTTCACTTGCATATGTGACAGTATTTGACCTTTTCCGAAAGATGTAGGACCATTAACATTAAGTTTTAAGTGGATTCTTCTGAAACACGATTTTTACTGATTATTAACATTTATTGATCATTCATGTTGTATTTATGAATCTAACTAGTGAGTAAATGTTTCTCCATTGGATATAGTTTCTAAATACCAGTTAAAATAAACAAACAGAAATGCAGTAGCTTAGGTGAATTTATTTATTTATGACTGCTTCAGTTCTGAGTTTTGGGTTAACCCCAGGCAAAGCTAAAAGCATAAGCACTGTACTTTTCACATGTTCTGCCTTGGAGGGAGCCCCTGTTGTCCACTTTCTCAGTCTGTACCCTCAGGTCCCACCTGATCCTGCTGCCTATCCTCAATAGAGGTTAGCATTCTGTAAAAGACTTACCAAAAGATAATGCAATCATTTATAAAAGTTACGTATTAAATTGGCTTCTTCTACTGATATTTCAGGGATATAATACAGCACAGCAAAAAGGCAATTATTTTTTTTTGCTAGGGATCTTGAATTGTTATACATGTGTGGTACTGTTTAAATAAATGTGGAGATATTATAAAAGGGTGGAAGACATCCAAGCAAGGAAGTTTCTTTTACTTCAAAGAAGCAGGTGCTTTACCTGAACAGCAGATCTCTGATAGATTTAAGACTCTCCCATTGTCTGTCTTTTTTAGACATGCATAGAATGGTGGCTTCTGGGATGCCTGGCTAACACAGGGATTTTTTATCTGCTCTGAGGAGCTGATGCTACATTTAAAGTAGCTACAGGAGACAGTATAGATGAAAGCTAGGAAATTCTTATGTTTCAGCCCAGTCATCTATAAGTTAGTTCTCTAACTTGGGCCTAGCTGGACTACATTCCCTTCAGAAACACTTCCTGAGAATGATAAGCTCAATATAAAATAGATAAATTAAACAGCTCTGAAGTTTGATGAGTCCCACACTGAATACATGTACTTGTTGTTTGTTATACAGGTTCCAAGATTTAATGTACCAGGGATGGCTAAAATAACTTTCTTCCCTTTCCTCTCCACCTGCTCTGTTCACATATATATCTGCTGAGAAAGGCTCAAGAAGTCTGTATGTCAGTCTCCTTCTACTTTTGACTTTGACAGTTGTCAGTGTCCAAATGGCTGTAGACCATTTTGAATGCTGCTGGTTGTGATGTTTGGTGTTTTGTGGTCCGTGTGGCAGAATTCGGCCTACGTGGAGTTTGAAGAGCTGCTTCTCTGGAAGTCCATGTTCCTTTCTGTGCAGCACTGTTATAACTTTGCTGGGTGAAAAGGCTATTTTGCCACACAGAAGTAAGATTATGTCTACTTGTCCAGGATCCATATTTCCATTGTACTCTCTCTTGTATGGGCTTTCAACTCTTGCATAGAGTAACCAATGCTTGATGTATTACCTTTGAGATACTTGTACTCTGACGCTAAAATGTCTTAGATATTAGATATGCACACATTTCCTAAAATAAAAATGCATACAGTGACTAACAGGGCACATTTTTAAATACGTGTTCTACCTTCTACAGCAGGGCTGGCAACCCTTA
>NW_010407768.1:2552-9741 GCF_000710305.1 Buceros rhinoceros silvestris | reverse complement strand
GAAAAGCTTAAAGTTAATGGTTCCAGTAGCAACTTGGTCATAGATTGGAAATGCCGCGTTTCAGAGAAGGGAGATGCAGCTGATCAGGTAGTTGTCTCACGCAAAGCAGGGTATCCTGGTTGCCAGTGGGAGCCAGAACACCACTGATACCTGTATGTAAGATCAAGGTGCTGTTCGCCTCTGGGGCAGTCTCCTGCTGCTGTCTGCAGCTGCAGCTCCCGCATAAAGCCAAATTTGAAAGAGGTAGTGTTGCTTCCAACCCCCAGGCATGCAGCCCACCAGTGGAAAATCTTTGTGTGCTGCCCCTGTCACCAATGCCACAGGCTCATGAGTGATGATGCCTGTCTGGTGAAGTTTTTTTATCTAAAATACATTTGAACGAGGTTTGCAAAACTGTCTAACTGGTTTACTGTTTAAATTTACAAATTAGTAAGAAAAGTCCAGACTCGGACTTTACTTTTACCACAATTTATTTCATTCATAGTTCATTTTTTAAAGTACTGTGCAGTTATCTAAGAACTGAAGGACAAAAGAATCAGGGTAGAAATCAAAGGGAATGTAACAGAGTGGAAACATTCAAGACTGCTTTCAGATATCACACTGTAAACATGTTTATTGCACTGTCCTCATCACCACAGGTATATGAGCCCTCACAGAAGTTGAAGTTTATGACTTTTATAATAAATTAGAGTAAACTAGAGGAGGGATTGTAAAATAAAGCACATGAATTCTTCAACATTCCCCCAGAAAGAATTTTTCTGAATGTGTTTCATTCTTCACCTCTTTTCCTCTCTTCTGTTTCAATTCTCCAGAGCAGGAATCATCTCTAATTACAGCAGCCACTATGATTAAAACCTCATTGGGCAAGGACGGTATCTCACTTTCCAACAAAGGGGATCACATGCAGAGCAGCTCTGCCTCTGACCAGCGTTGCGGTAGCCCCCAGCTGTCAATCATTCTCATTTGTTTAGTCACTGAGCTCAGCGGTATTACTGGGGTGCCTGAAGTTAAACAAAAATGCGAATGTTTGCAAGGGTAGGGCCCAAGAGGCTTTCAAAAGCACAGACCATTACTTGCTTTTGCCAGGACAGAATAATTTGGGGCACTTCCTACTCAATAAGAGAAGTATAGTCATTATAGTGTATGTAATAGTGTAACTAGTTGTAATAATAAGAAGAATCTGTTAGTTCAAGGAAACTGCAGAATACAGCCTAAAAGGCCCAGGCTTTTTCCTTCAGTTTGTAGTTTAGTACTTCCTCAATGGTTTAAATTCACATTTATTTGCATTTTTTGGTCTAGGAGGTCATTACATGTAGTCGAGGCTCCAGAGAGATATGAACTGCTGATCTTCAGCCACTTACCAGTGTTTTGAGTCTTGGAGAATCCTCTGTCTCTGTAAATGGTGTTTTTTAAGTCCTTGGGTTTTTTTAAGCCCTTATTGGACTTGTTGTATTTCTTTCTGTGCTGAAGGAGCTGTTGTTTGTACCGTTTAGTGTTGATCTCAAACTACCTTGTTTCGAATTACACAGCTGAATTAATTTTTGGAGAACAATTTTCTTGCAGATTTTGTAACTAGATGCTAATAAACTCATTCTGTGCCCTGCATATCAACTTTTCTCTTTCCTGAACTAAATTGGGAATGTTAAAATTCACCAGAAAAGATAGCTATAAGAGAGCCGTTAATATAGGAGGGTTTGTCTACATGCAAAGTTTATGACTTCTGTGAATATTTTCACAATATACCTCAGAATAATATACTGGTGCAGTATTCAGTGAGAGGATAAAGAATGAAGTGCAAATCAAGGTTGCATGTTCCGAAATTATGAAAAATGATCTTTCCTCAGAGATAAAGCAGAAATAGCAGATATTTAAAAAAAAAAGCCAAAAAAACCCAGAAGGATTTAAAAATCTTTACAGTATGTTCTATGTTACTGTCACAAAACCAGGAGGTCAGAGTAAAGAAACACGAATAATTCTAAAAAAAAAAAAATCTTCATTACTTAAGTCAGCGGACTCTCATTCTTTTTTCCCAGTTAGTTCAGTACATGTAGGAATTCTAAAGGTTTTTTGGATTGAATCCCTTCCACACTTACTCTTGTTTAAGGATATTCCTGGGGTATCTGAACTGAGTCCAGTGAACTCCATCAGTCGTGGGTAACAGTGGATCAGGTCAGTCAGAAAGTCCTGAAGCTATTAAAAGGTGCTGCATATGCCAGAACAATGTTTCTAGTGACATCCAATGAAGTTTTTCCTTTCAAACCTCACAGATCAGAATTAGCCTCTTGCTACCCACTACAGAGGCCTTTCATAATATAGAGGAAATTCTGGATCTGTCCAGCATAAGAGATTGGCTTCTGCATTAAATCAAAGCAGTTGTTTCGTCACTCCTGTGAGGCTTATAGAAGTTACTGTTTCCCAGTTGGGACAGAAATACAGTGAAGCAGAGTCTTGTCTGATTTTTCTGCATGTCTGATGAGGTAAAGGTGATCTCTTTAAATAGCAACATAGGGACAATGAACATGCACACTTACTGACTGATGACTGAGCTCACACCTTTGCTCAGCAACTCTTTATTTGCAAATTAATGCTAAGCTCTACAGCAGAACAGAATCTTACATAAACCTGTCATGAGATAGTGGTTTGATAACTATAAAACAGCTGCAGTGTTTATTTTAAAAAGTCAATAAAACTGAAAAATTAAGAAAATACGTATACTGAAACTATTTTTTCCCTTTATGTTTCTCCTGCTGTTGGTTTATATACCTTATACAGGGTATAGGATATAGGAACTCCAATGGGATCAGTATGCACTGTATACATAAAGATGATACCTACCCAAGGTATTACACATCTGAAATGTAGAATAATAGCCTAGCAATCCAAAGAGTGCAGGTGAACACATGAAATAATGGGACCACACCGGTCTCCAGCACCACAAAGGGAATGGAAATTGTCCGCCTCTCTTCAGAAAAAGAACAGGCTGCTGCATCATGATGCTCTCCCTTCCATCAGCTCCTGGGATGATGAGGGCAGGAACACATAAGTATTTCTAAGAGCAGGAGGTCAACCTGGCAGATTGCAGAGGTTCCCCAGGTTGTCCTGAACTCTGTTGAGGTCAGGATTGCTGCAGAGCTAACCTTGCGTTTGCATAGTTTTAACTCCCTTTTAGCACTAATGTAAGTAAACAACACATTCTTGGAAGTGATTAAAATACAGGCTGTATTTCCAACCCTGTTGGTTCTAGTTTCCTGGCTAAATTATAGCACAAGAAAATAGAATCTGGCCTACCTGCATTCACCTGTGGGTACAAGAGAATGAAGTAGCCTTCATTTCTGTCTTAATATATCATATAGTATTCCTGGAAATGGTAGACGTGTACTTCTTTTCAGACCAGAGGGTTCTATATTTCAGCATGAGTGCAGTGATCCATACACTGTTATTATCACACCATAGAACGCAATCTCTAAAGCACCTTGGGGTCCATCTCTCTTGGAAAAAAGGCATTATAAAAATGAAAAGTATATTCGTAACGGTTTGCAGTAGAATACTGCATTAGCCTCGCTGGGCTATGGTGATGGATTAAGGGGAACAGTTACCCTTAAGAAGGAAAGGCTTGGGCAAGTTATGTAATTCCTTCTCAATGCATTCGGAGTGTGCATATATTAAGAGCAATTTTGACAGACTCTGGCAAAAGGCTGAAAAAGTCACAGGGAGGTGACCAGCTTTAGATAATTATTCATTAGCATTATTTGTCATGTTCCTAGCTCTCTTTAAAATACATACAGAAGCTGTGATTCACTGCTGGGCAGCGGGGAAAACAGAGTAGCGAAGTACGAAAGGAAATGCGATTTTAAATGTACTGGGTTGAAAGAAAGCTTGAAGAGAATTAGCCTCCTGAGTTATGCACTTTTGAGACACCTCCTTTAAACGACTTAATGGGAAATCACACTTTGAGCAGGGAAACAAAACTAAGAATACGACACTAGCTTCGTAGCCTGTAAGGTTATTCCCAGCTGACAGCAGTGAATGTTTTTATGGACTAAAGCTTCCTGTGGGACTCTACTAGCTGCAGTAGAACTTTCGCGGGGACCGTTTCCCTAAGATAGATGCACACAGGGAGGTATGTTGGTGGGCAGATCATGGACTTGGAGGTGGGACAGCTTGGTTTGTTAATTGTGCTCTGATTCAGAAAGAGTTAGATTATCCCAGAAATACTGGGATACTTTTTTTTTTAACTCATTAAAAGAAGTCAGAAATCTTGGGTTTGCTCCAACCTGGAGCAGAGGATGTTTTTGTGACTTCAGGATGTTCTCCAGAGCAGGAAAATGCATTTCCTGTTCCACTTTATTCTTCCCAGGACTGATCATTCTCAGATGGGGACACAGTCTTATCAGTAGTATATATATTAAAAGTTATATAAAAAGTTCATAATAGGGATTTGGTTTAATTAATATTAGACTTATTCTATTCTAAGTTGCCTGTATGAAACTGTTGTTTTCTGGAATAAGAACTGAAATGTGGCTTTGCTAAGCACAGGAAAGTGCTTCAGGAGCTATTGAGCAAGCAGCTGGATTGCACTGGAGTCAATCTGCATCACACATCATATCATATGAGGAGGAAGTGTCCTTCAGAAAGCTCCATGCACATCCCTGGCACAGCTGTCTGTGGAGGTTTCAAGTGGAAGAAAGTCAAGCTGTGACCTTTTCCTGTTCCTCCCCTTCTACATGGAGGCAGGAAAATACCCTTTCTCTGCTGTTCTCTCTGTTGCACATGTAAGCAATAAAGTTAGAGTTAGAAATATCTTAAACCTAACATCCCCACCTGGGTATGTAGATCAGATCACAAGCTGGGCTTCTCCAAGGGGGGAAAAAAAAAAAGGGTCAGTGAATTAAGCATTGAGCAGTGTAGTTTGTTGCCTTGCTGCATGTCTTTGCAGGTTTATGTTCAATAATTACCTGCCAATTGCTTTTCTTTCGTTTTCAATATATTCTAGAACTTTCATTTTTTAATCTTAACCCTCAGCCTATCCATCATCCCCCAGATTCACATTTGTTCCTCTCTTCCTCTACCTTTGACTCTTATTGATTTTTGTAGCATTCAGTTAATATTTCAGTACACTATTAGTTTGTGTGACATTTTACAGTCTATGCAGTTAAATCACAACAGGCCTCTTGAAATTACTGGGCATGTATTTCAAATAATTAAGTTAACTTTCAAGGGGGAAACTGGCAGAAAATCAACACAGAAGCTTTTGACCCTGTGGAAGTAATAACTTTTTTTTTTGTCTTCAAAATACCTGATAGAACAGAGGGTTTTAGTTTTAATTTTGTTTAAGTTACTGATGTGCATAGGAATTCTCAAAAATACCTACTACATGTTATTTGCATATTTAGCTGTCTACATGACTGAAAATTCATTCTTAATGTATTTATGTCCTGGCAAGGGAGCCAGACACTGCGGTAGTTCACTGATATAGGAACCTCTCATGCTGGATCAATGAATGCTGCCCCTCCACTGGCAAAGCAACATTTGATCTCTTGTACCTCCATGGGCAGGAAGGTGCAGCTGGGGAAGATTTTAATTACAGGGCTGGTACAGCAGCGATAATCCTAAGGGACAGCTAAGGTTGTCTGTTTTGGGGGTTTGTGTTGTGAATTAGCAGGTATTAATTAATGTTTTTAGATCCATGGCAGAGGAACATGCCATCTCTACAACACCCCCTTTCAGCTTAGAATAGATACGAGTATGGAGCATAAACATGCTATCTGTTCTTTCAACTGAAACAGCATTTGTTTTAAGGTCAACCCTTCTATGAATTTTGTTGAATCTCATCTTCCTCACTTACGAAGATCTGATCTCTTATTTCTTATGACATGGATCTTGCACAAGCAATATATAAAACTTTATTAAACTATTTAGCAGTTCCGTACATACATAAAATTAGTTATATATAAATGCCTGAAGGAAAGGGATTTCTATTTCCAACATTCAGCTCAGAAAAGTTGGCATTTTCTCACTTTTGCCAATAGATGGCAATATGTTATAGACATGGAATTACATAGTCCAATTTTAAAACTGCCTTTTTTTTTTTTCAAAGAGGGTTTTTGAAACATTAATCGATCTGCAGAGATACTAAATGCAGGAAAGCCAAGCCAAAAGTTATTTAAAATCACCTTTTTTTTTTTTCCCCCTACCTCCCTCTTTTGTATGTGCCTCTAATTCAATGGGAATGTATTGCAGGGAAAGCCGAACAAAGAGACTCTCTCTAGGATGCAACATTAGGTAAAAATTTTAAGCAGAAGATCTACAATACAATTCTTATGTGAGATTATAAATAGCTGTCTATAATATAATCACCAAAAATATCACAGTGCTTGTAAGGGCGTTACAGTAAATCCAATATTTAAAAATGTGAGGGAAGAGCGATGTGAGAAAAGGAATAAAATTATGTCTGGGAGAGGGAAGGAGAGGAATAGAGGCAGCAGTTTGTTTCATTTCTTAGCAAGATAATCTCTGATAAAATGAGTCCTTTTGCAGGTTGTTAATGTACTAGGATGGGTACTAAATTAACAACTGCTGAATAGTTAAATGTGTTGAATAGTATGAAGTGGGGGTGTAGGGGGTGTGAAATGTTTTTCTGTTTCCTGCGTTTTCAGGTGTGACCTTTGCCAGTCCTTTAGCTTTTCCCCAGCATTACTGTTTCATTGCATTTTGCTTATGGGTTTGAAGGGAAAATGGGGCAAGAGTTCTATGACTCTTTCATGACATTGGAAATCTGCTAGAGGATGTGCAACTGCCTTTCTGCGCCCACTGAGGAACTGCAGCTGCACAAGCTTATTGGAATAGATGCTGAGCTGCACCGGGAAACTGAGCCTTTTGCATATTAAAATGCTGGGTTTTGTCATACTTTGTGTTGTTAGAAGAGATATAAATAGCAGCTTTGTAAATGAAAGGACAAAAATATTCAAAGAGCAAAGCTAACGTGTCCAGTAGAATATATAAGTTAGGTATAAACTCTCTGCATTATAACAGCATTTTTTTTTGTTTTAATTTGAAGAAAAGAATGACAGTGAAGTGGAATGGAGATCATTGTGGTATTTAGCTACATAAACAGGTGAAATCTTGATTTTAGGAAGAAACAAGTCATGAGATGAAAGTCATGCAGACTTCCTCTTAATTTAGGAATTAA
>NW_010407768.1:0-2501 GCF_000710305.1 Buceros rhinoceros silvestris | reverse complement strand
GAAACAAGGCATGAGATGAAAGTCATAAAGACTTCCCCTTAATTTAGGGATTAACCCCTTCGCGAGATTTTTTTTTTTCAGTAAGATTACTTATTTTAGTTGCAGCTGTTTGGATTCCACAGGATCTATATTTCTGCTGTTTGAGATGTTTATGTAGTTGGAAGGGTTTAAAAAAAATCTCTGCTTGTATATTTATTTGGAAGTATGTGATCAGAATAGTATAAATTGAACTTAAAAAGTCCACAGTCGGTTTAAAAAAATAAATTTTCAACACCTGTTAATTGTTTCCTCTGTATCAAGTTTTCCAAGTTTAAAAGTAAAAAAAAGGTTGTTTTTTTTTAAACTATATGCACAGAAAATGAGATAAAACCTTTTGTCTGAAAAGTTACGTTCTGCTCTTTTTACTTTGCAAGCTGTCACCATAACCAGAGATTACAGAATTAGAATTCATCAGACAGGTTTGCTAATGGTGCATAACATGAAATAAAGGAAAAGGAGCCTCACTGTAGTAGTAACACACTGGCTTTGCACAGCAGTCAGCTGGAGGTATTATAGCAATTTTTGACAGGTCTGGGGTTTTGGACCAGACTCACGAAAAAAACCCTAGTTTTATTATTCAAAGCTGGTTTAAAATTATCATAAATATTTGGACTTGGAATACAGAAATGGAATCTAGAGTTTGGTGATACTTCAAGTATATTAGTATGATAATCGTTGATGATTTTAAAAAATAATTTCAGAAAACACCAAATACGAAATATAATTAGGAAGAACATATTTTTTTGAACTCCAAAGATGACAAAATTTTTAATTTTTTACAGTCTTAGTTAAAAATAGATCGCAATTTGAAAGATTCTGCAGTGTATAATATTGTAATCTTTAAATCATGGGGGAACCACGAAAAGTTACTTTGAGCTCCCTAATTGAAAACAAAACCACATTTTCTAATTACTAATTTTTTGAGGAAACATGGCTAGTAATTCAAGTGTAAATACATCCATCAAGAATCTATTCCTCATCTTAACAATAGCACAAAAAGAAATCCTGTTGAGCTGGTTGCCTTCTTTCCAATTTAGAGATATAACCTATGATTCTAGTTCCCCTTCAATCCACTCATCTAGAATTTTACTCCCACAAACAATACAGCTTTGCACCTCACCATAACCTCAAGTGACAGAGGGATTAGTTTATTCCATGTAGAGTGACCATACTTCTACCTGCTTTGTCGCGAAATTTGTCCAGATGCTGTTCTGGGTACATGCAATTACTCCAACACATCCGAGATGCACTGAACTGTGTTGTTAAACTGTGTTTTTCTTAGGAGGCTCCACAACAAGTGCAGTCCAGAGGGCTTTGCTATATCTGTGCTGTTCATGTTCTTGGGTCCATAAAGCCATGCTGAGTCCTCGGGGAGGTGATTTCCTCTCTTCAGATTGCTGGGCTTTGTCCTGTTGGCAGAAAGTGACAAAAGATTATGGAGTACAAAACATTTTGTCCTGCATCTCAGCTTCTTCCTCAGCTGTATGAACTCTAGGCCTGTTGGGGAAGGTGGGGAGAAGAAGAAAAAAGAAAAAAAACAGATGTTGAGGCTGCAGATAGTAATAAATTGTGCACTGTGCTCTCTTGGCAAGTGGAGAGACAAAGCACACAGAAGAGATGGGAATCCTTCCAACCAGACACTTCATCTATCCTTCAAGACTGAATCTTGCAAGGTGCCCTGACTCCCATGAGCAAATCGCTTCAACTCATCTCCCCACGGAAGTACTCGCATGCTTAAAGTTAACAGTATTAAATAATGTGCTGCATTAGATAATGTAGAAGTGAATGTAATTGCTTTCAAAGCCTAAATCAATCATGACACATGGTATTTCAGTGATTCTTGTAACAAAAATGCTCTACACCAGTGGATGTCACTATGTGCAACCAGGCAGAGTGGCTTAATGATGATGCAGATCAATCTGTGCAGAGGATGCATGGAGAAAAAAAGATCTGTTTGTGATTCAAATTGACACACTCTTGCCATGCACTAAAAGATAAGAATATAGTGCTTTTAAGAGTCTAACCCCCCGTACAACCCCCCAAGACCAAAAAAACCCCTTCCTGTAATTTAGCTTGAATTTTCTTCAGTGTGTCTTATTATCCAGTCATGTATCTCCAGTTCTTTTCTATCTAGAACAAGCAATATAAAAATAACAAATGTAGAGCTAAAGCAAATGATAAATATTGCTGTGTTCATAAAGTTTCTGGCTATGTTGTTACAAGTAGGAGAGTTGAAAAATTGGGAAATCCCTGAAACACCATTTAGTACTCATCACAGAAATTTTATTTATTTAGATTAACAGCACTACTTTAATGTGGTAAGTCTGTTAGAGTGAAATCTGTGTGGTTTCAGTATTTGTACTGTGAACATTTCAGAAGCATAAGTACTAGTTTATGCAAATAGGTCCCAAACTCATCACTTTTACCTACCTTATCATTGTCCTGGGTTCAACATGGAGGAA
>NW_010407767.1:28789-31068 GCF_000710305.1 Buceros rhinoceros silvestris | reverse complement strand
CCGGCTATTGGCAAGTGGCTGTTCTCACCGCCCCGAAACACCCCACGAGTGATGCTCCGGCACCAACAGCAAACCCTTGCTGGGCTTTGCCTTAAACGAAGAGAAAAAGAAGACATCTTCATCAGCAGACTTAAGCTCAGATGAGGAACAGCCACTGTGGCTACTCCAAAGACAACTGTAATATTACTGTTTCCTGAAAGACTAGAATTTTCTTCTACCTTTCTCATTAGATGAGAAGAATAGCTTATTGGATTTTCCAGGGGCAAGCTCAACCGCCTCATTTAACTTTCTGGAATGTTTTGAAACAATGTGCTTGCAGGGTTGAGCTGGGGGGGAGCAGGGCCTGCTACTTTGAGATGTTTTAGCAGCATTATTTGGCTGTAGTAAAATTCCAAATTAAAACTTGCGGTTTAGGCTGCAATGAATAGCATTCCATGAAAAATTTTGAAACACAGAGAGAAGCTGAATCCAGGAAAAAAAATAGCAATTTAAGGCTATTGCTGCAGCGGCTTCCAAAGGAAGGTGGACGCCAGTCACAAGTCCTCTTTGCAGATGGTGCCAAGCAAGAGCAGCTTCCTAAGACTGCAGGGACCGCTTCAGCTCACCATTCAAGAGTCCACATGCTTCTCATTAATATTTTGAGTTCAACGAAAATACCTCACCCAAAAACCTGTCAGTTACTTTGCAGACAAAAAAAGGTAACCCTTCTGAAAGATGCTGTGGAGTTATCGACGCAGTCTGCAAAAGTAAAACCAGTGTGAACTGCTGATGTGCCACAGCCACCCGTCGTTTAACACGTAGCAGAGTCCTCCAAGGAGATGCTCAGCTACGGGACACACAGAGGAGGGACAGGAGGAGTGGAAAGACTGGAGGAGTATTACTGAGCAGCACCAGAAATGCCACCCCAAGCCCCGTGAAGAACCGGCTGCCCCGCTGTGTTGCTTTGCAATCACTTCTGTGTGTGCAGGCGTATGCCACCAGCTTGCCAGAAGCCACTTTCGGATCTACCAGATACTTCACCCACTGAAAAGCAACGCATTGCCAGACCTCATGAATTTTCCTTGCTGGCCCGGGTCAGGTCCCCAGGAACACTCCCTTGGAGCAGTGACATTTAAGCCATCACAATGGCCAGTGCTGCTGACACTTCTCCTGTAAAGTTTCCAGCAGTGTTGAACTGCAAAAATTAACGTTGCCGCAGAGCAGTGAAAAATGGTTTGGCTGACTTCCTCAGTAATGTTATGAAGACATTGTCTACATTAAATTATCCTTGCCTGGACTGCAGATGAATCACAGCACGCACAGCTCCCCAGTTGACTCTCTGACTCCACGAGCACCAACCAAAAGGACCGGCTCCCTGACCTGGAAATTCCTCCCTCTGGGCACATGCAACTCCTGACCCAGAGCCCTCGCTCCCTGCCCTGCAGAAACGAACACGAGCACAGCCCCTGACGCTCAATAAATTACGGGATAAACTTGTTCCACCTTGTATTTTCTTAGACTGCTAAAAAAAATAAATAATGATGAGCGGGTCCGAGTTGTCCAGCCAGCTCTGTGGCACAACGCATAGATCAGAAGTGCATCAGGCTCGAACATAAACTGACTCCTGCTTATGTCATAAGTTATGCTTGGCCAGGTTCGAGCCAGCTCGAGCTTCCTTGTCACCTAATTTACTTCGGCCAATGAAGTACTACGAGTTGGTTTGAGTATGGTCACACATTACGATCAGCAGCAAATCGTTACTGCTTCCTGCAGAATTAGCTGGGAGAGCGTTCACATCCAGAGAGGATCTTGAAACAGGGACTGAGCTGAGCCGAACCCGTAACGTAAGGAATTTCATTCCGATTCTGTCTTAGTGTTACTAAAGTCATGTAAGAACCCAAACAAATGACAACAGACAATGTGGTACTTCACAGTGTAAGTCCTGGAGTTCAACCATCCCTGGGCAGGTCAACCAGCGCAGGTAATGACGAGGGCTTGAATCTTCACCCCCAGATCACCCAACCCCTGAACCAAGTTTCTTCTGACATTTTAAAAAGGATTCCACAGAAGGAAACGGCCAAATGGAGAGTATGAAAGCAGCCCAGAAAGATGCAAGAGGAGAAACGTGGAAGGAGAGCCGAGAGGAACAGGCTGAGCCCTGGGTGTGTGATCACAGGGGTCAGCAGAGCGCGGGCCATCACCTCCGGCAGCATGCACAAAGGACGCGGTGCCAGGAGAACAGGCGGTGCCGGAAGATTCCCAGCTGCTGGCTCCTGCATCTCTGCGCGAGGCAGGGGCGA
>NW_010407767.1:26964-28722 GCF_000710305.1 Buceros rhinoceros silvestris | reverse complement strand
CTCCGGCCTCCCGCTTCCCGGCGCGGGGCAGGGGCGAGCCGTGGGCGTGCGCTGCACCATCCTGTGTCAGCACCTCCCACCTGCTTCATTCATCCTCCTGGGGGGACAGTGCGTGTGTTTAGGGTGAACCTTCCACCCTCAGCTACCTGCAAGCGAGGTTTTCATCTTCTCAGGGCAGGCAGCGGGAAGGAACTGGAGGTTCCTGGAGCTCAGAAGATGTCACAAGAGACCATCTCAACTTGTCATCATGCCTGACAAGTGTGCCAGTCTCTGGGCAGCCAAACACCTCCAGAATTTCTTACGCTTCTTTACAGCGTTGTGGGAGAACATTTCCACTCATTTTAAAATCCCATTCAGCAGCCAACCAATCACACCCTGGCATGAAATAAAGTCCTTTTTTTGCCCCTCACTCCTACAGTCATATCCCCCACCTCCCGTATTTCTACTGAGACTTTAACCAGTTCTGGGCAGCAAGCCCTCCCAGAGCTCTAACATCCCTGTTTCTGACGGGCCGTTAGGTTGGGAAGTCCTCACATAGCCAAGATTAAATTGTTTTCTTCAAAAAATGTCCTACCTCAGAAGCAAACGCTGGGTCCTGGGAGGTTTCTGCCTCCCCACACAAAGCATCCCACTGATGTTACTGCATAGCTATTTGTTGAGCAGATACTTCAAAGAGAGCGCTCCGCAGAGGCCAGGTCGACGTCACTCTGAGCCAGGCAAGGGCCAGGAACCGAGTCACAAGGGTGAAGCAAGTGAACTGCCGGCCTCTGAACCCACGACTCCTCTTCTCAGGCCACCCTCGAGACAGATGCAAGGTTCAAACCCTCCTGTCCAATGTGGAGCCAACAAAGGGCTCCAACTAACTAACCTTGTGGTTTGAAGCCCAGGCTGCTTCAGTCAGGCTCCATCAGGACTTTGATCAAGACAAGCTGAATATTTTGAGAACTGTAAACATTAATCAGTGCCTTTTGTCTCTTCTCAACTCTCCCGTCTGTACAAACACGGATCTAATCCCGTCCACTCTCCTTCAGACGTGCGTTAGCATCCAGGGGATTTGGAAAGAGCTTCTTATCTGACGTAAAAATAAAAATGAGTGTAAAAAGTGGTGAGTACAGCAGGTCCACCCACCATCACATCCTCTGATGGAGAGGTGCAAACCATGGAGAGAATAACTAACACCCACATCGCTGGTGTGTGGAGATTTACACCTGAGTAAAATGGGAGTATAGGAGTGATGTGGCTCAATGCAGATTCTAGTCTCAGTTAATTTAGGGCTTAATCTTTCATTTTTTACATGATGAAACCTTCAGGCAGATGGAGCAAGGAGCTCCAGAAGGGTGATGGCATCAACTGGCCTTCGACACGGAGCCAGGCAAAGGGGAGGACTGAGGTGGGTGGCCACATACACTGCGACGAGGAGAAGAGGGGGGGGCACGACCAGTTACAAATAATTTCAAGAATATATGCAAAGGGACTCCCCCCCAAAAAGATTGTTTGTTTCCACCAAAATCCTGAACTTCTTAATCATCTGAGCAGCTAATCCTCTCCAGGGGAATTCTGGGGAACTGAAAATATCTGAGCTTGGCTAAGATAAGGGCAGAGCTGTTTATTTCACACATCTCCGCCGTGGTGCAGAGCCAGGAAATACTTTTCAGTTATTTTCAACAAAACAAGACAAATGTACCAAACTGGCAAGAAAGTGACATTTTTCTGCAGAATTCTTTAGCGTCCAAACCGATATCCACAGCAATGACTCTT
>NW_010407767.1:24784-26847 GCF_000710305.1 Buceros rhinoceros silvestris | reverse complement strand
TTTGTCAGCAAGCTTTGTTCGTTATTTAGAATCCTTCTGGACTTCTGCTAAGCAAACCAATGCTGAAAATAAGCGAGAACCCCCCCACAAAACCACGACCATGCGGAGCCCCTGGTCGAGTACCCCGCAGCGGGCGTTTTCCTGTGGCACTAGAGCATACATGAGCTTCAGATGCCTGGTCTGCAGGAGCCCAGTAAAGGTGGCTTTCCCCAGTAAAGGGAATCCTGGAATTGCGATATACCCCAGAACACTGAGTCCTGATCTTGGCTCCGATGAGCAAAGAGCTTTTTGCATTTTTGTGACTCTCGTCTCCAGCTGACTCGAACACGCGGCACTTGCACAGATGCTAATGCCCCGGCAGAAAGGGATGGGGAATCTGCTCAGCACAGCATGGCTTCGGGCTGGGGAAGCTGAAACAGCCATACCTGTTACCTCATACCATGAGCCTTGCTGGGTCCCGTGCTCACACTGATCCCACCGAGGAGCAACATTCTACAAGCACAAAATCACGTCTTCTCTCCTGCCTTGGTTTGAAAGCAGGAGGTTTAAAGTGGAGGACAGGGAACAATGTGATGAGATAGCCTCTGGAGGAGAGATCTCATCTCTTTTGAAGCAATAAAATACACGCCATCAGCTTCCACAGGGCCAGGAGCTCAGCCTGAAAACGTCACTGCTCCCACAGCCACTAAGCGAGGCGCAGAAAGAGAGCGCTTTGGATAGCCAAGCACCATCGGAAGCGCAGGTGATATGAGAGGAGAGGGAAAAGCCAAAGCCTCTCCTGCAGCAGTCAGCTCAGCCCCACAGACCCCCTGTGCAGCCCCTCCCCGTGGGGCTGGGGTGCAGCCCCCGACCCTACCTGCGGACGCCTTCCCGTCCTGCCCCAGCCTCGGCCCCGCTCCGGAGAGGGAAAAGCCAAAGCCTCTCCTGCAGCAGTCAGCTCAGCCCCACAGACCCCCTGTGCAGCCCCTCCCCGTGGGGCTGGGCTGCAGCCCCCGTCCCTACCTGCGCACGCCTTCCCGTCCCGCGCCAGCCTCAGCCCTGCCGCGCACTTGCAGTAGAAGCTCCCGATGGTGTTGCAGCACTGGGACTCGCAGCCGCCGTTCCCCACCTCGCACTCGTTCACGTCTGGAAGAGAGGAGAAGGGGGAGCACCAGTGAGACGCTGCGGCCATGCCGAGCTGGGACACTGTGCAGAGCAAAACAACCGCTTTCCTTACAGCCGATCTTCCCGTGGTTCACTGTCCGGTGCCAGTATGCAGAAGGAACATTAGCCAGTACAAAATGAGCCCCCTCGTTACATGCTCAGACACTTAAGATGTCACTCCCCAAAAGACTCCTGTCCAGGATGAACACTGGCGCTCACATGGGTGCCTTGCTCCATAGTGGCCATTTTCATGAAAATGAGAAGACAAAATTGTTTTACACTAAAAATCTGTTGGTATAGAAGTGTAACTTCCTTGCCTGAACTCAGAGCGCTAGAACTATTACACATTCCCACTGAAATTCCTCCAAATACACCTGCGCAAATGGCCTGAATAGTATTAGTCCAGAGAAAGTAAAAAAGATTAAAAAATCCATCAAGAACACATTTTCTACTGATTTTTGTAACTGGAATCCAAAACAAATTACATAACCCCACCAAACACCCGGATTTCTCTTCCCCTGGGTGGGGTAAGGGCCAGGCCAGGACCAGGGAGCACCCTTCTCAAAATCTCTGTTAAACAGGGCAAATGGCCAATCACCAGGTGAAAATGTTTTTCCCTGTTGCCTAACCACAGGCTCCCTCCACTCCTCAGTTCAGGTCAGAGGGATTTAACAGCCCGGGGCCCAAATGACCCACCACCTGCAGTTCCCCTCCAGCTCTGGAGCATCCTCCTCCCCAGAGCCCATCTGGAAGCTATTAGTAGGCACTGGAGATGCTTTTTCCATTCAAGCATTTTCACACCTCACCAAAATACAAACCAGCTACTTTAATTAGTCCAACCCCCCGACTATGTAAGCTGCCAAGGCTCCCACCACACTGGCTGGCTGCACCACCCCAACATCACAGCCTGAACCCCCCCC
>NW_010407767.1:20516-24663 GCF_000710305.1 Buceros rhinoceros silvestris | reverse complement strand
TTGGGGGGAGAGCGGGCAGCAGGCCCTGGGCAGGAGGATGGCTCCCTCTCCCACAGCTGGGCTGCAAATCCTGGCTCCTGCATGGACCGTGCATCCTCCCTCCATCCCAGGAGAAACACCGAAAGCTCAGCCAGGCCCACCGGTCCCTGCCCTGGCCCCTGAAACATCTGTCTGCAAACTGGCAGAGGGAAGGGAGACCAGCAGCGAGACGGTGAGGAGGAAACCTCGCCTTGCATCAACGATAGGCTGTTCTACTATTTTCAATTACAGATCAGAATCAACCCCAGATTAGGAAATGCCAAGTTTTGGTTAGACATGTGAAATACATGGGGAGGTTTTAGAAAGATTTATCAACTGTTGGCAAATTCCTGACACTTGGCACTAAGCAAGGCACTCTAAAAATGTATCTGGCCTTAAGAAGCTCCTTTCTTTGCTCTGTAAAGCAGCATTTCCCTCTTAAAAGAGAGTAGAAAGATGGAGACAAATACTTGTTTAAGACATTTGGTCTGGACGGAAGAATAATGAGCTGTAGCTTTGCCAGGATTGCATGCTTCAGCCATGCTGTACTCCGCACATTTCCTTCTGCTACTGCAGATAAATCTCGGGTTTCTCCCGCTCACCCGGAGCTGATGGAGCCGGCCGCCAGCTCCATCTGCTCTTAGCTCTGAGCCTGACTGGAGCTCTGCTGCCTCCACGGCAGACAGAATCCTGTGACGAGTTGCAGGGACACAGCTCGATGCAGCGCACAGCCCGGGGTGCTGCAGAGACAGGCTGCAGGCAGCCGCCACCTTCGCACCTGGGATTAGCAGGTGCCGCTGAAAGGAACAATCGGTATCACAGTGAGCTACAGCACGGGGTTCGAAACTAGCGGTTCACAAGGCAGCACCTGGGTACCACTCCTGCACCCATGAGAGAACGGTGCTGCTGTCCCCGGCTGAGCAGCCACAGCCCCGTCCTGCTCCCGGCGCTGGGGAGCTGCTGTGCCAGACACCCACCGTCTCTAACAACACGCAGCCATGACCTCGCTCCGTTCAACAAGCAGCCGTGGAGCAGGTCACTCCACGAGCACCACGTGAAATTCCGCTGCAGATGTGGAGAAAGGGGGGCTCTGAGCCAGAGCCAGGGAGTGGCACGGTGCGGCACAGCAGCACTCGCACACACAGCACTCACCTCAGGGTGACGGGGATGGGGACAGGGTCAGGGATGGGCAGAGCTGCTGCCATGCCCTGGGCACCCACTGCCCACTGCCGGCAGTGCTGCCCCCACCCAGGGCACAGCTCTTGGCAGTGGCATCCCTGCACACTCCTCATTCAGAGTGACCCGGGGCTGGCTCACTCCTGCGATAGCGATAACAAAAGGTGTCTGTGGGTAGCGCACAAACCTGTCAAGTCATTAGGAATTAACTGTGTTAGCGGCCAAGAGCCAAGCTGGAGAAGGACAGTGATCAAAACAAGGCTGCTGTGATCAAAGAGACCCACCGTTTAATTCCCCCGGCCACTGTCTGGGCTTGGAGTGTCCCAACTGCTTCTGAAACACCAGACCGTGCAAGTTTTGTTTTACTTTCCAGAAATCCTAAGAGCTGCTAGAGCTGAACAAAATCCCCACGGGTTTAAATCTCCTTAATCCTCCCACTGCAGGCACCTGCCAGCGCTGGGCGAGCTGGGACTCACTCCCGCGGCTTTGTGCAGGGCAGGGGACCAGGCGGCGGGCAGGGGCTGCCCAGCCCTCCCTCACCTTCTCGCTGATGATGGTCTTCACATGACAGGCGTTAAAAGGATGAATTCTGTATCTCCACAACTTTTAAGTTGATTCTCATGTGCTGTAACTGCCTAAGAGCAGAATCTGTTTGAAAGAAGGTGTGTTACTGTCACAACTGTCTGAGCGTTTTAAACCTTTTGGGAAAGTAGCTGTTCATCAGTTAAAGGCTTTCACCAAAGATCTGGCAAGACTCACCCAAATCGTCCTGCCATGAACTGCCCTGCAGACAGAGGCCAGCTCCAGCCACTACATGAGCTGCTGACACGACAGACCCTGCTGTAAGAAAAGTGGTTCCAAGGGCTGTAAGCGACGCTCACAAATACCAGGGAAGATTCTTGTTCCTGCTCTGCCCATCGTCCCCGTAACCACTGTCACAGGGGTTTGTTCCCACATCGTCCATCTGCCCATCGTTCCCGTAACCACTGTCACAGGGGTTTGTTTGCACTGGTGGTCAGAACCTGACTGGCAACGCAGCGTTTCACAGCAATGCTCACCAGCTTGTCACGGAGAGCAGAGAAGGAATTAGGAAATGCGACCCTGTGGGATCTGTAAAACTTAGAAAAGGCTCAAGAATTGAAAACCTGGTGGTTTAGAAGTTCAAAGGGCAGCTGGAGGCAATGAAGCATCTGTCACGCTGAGTTAGGCGAGAAAGCGCAGTAAGGAAGGCT
Source organism: Buceros rhinoceros silvestris (assembly GCF_000710305.1). Lineage (NCBI taxonomy): Eukaryota > Metazoa > Chordata > Aves > Bucerotiformes > Bucerotidae > Buceros > Buceros rhinoceros. Next base: position 22,237 of record NW_010407767.1, on the reverse strand, counting down.
TCTCGGTCCCTGCGCAGTGCGAGCAGCCTGCTCGGAGCACTCAGGGAGAAGGTTATGATCCCAAATTTGTCTGCCCTAGTCCTGCCCGTCCTTGTCATGTTCCATGGTTTAATTAGCCGCTCGCTCAGCTCCTCACACAGCAACACCTCCAAGCTACGCCTGTGACATCGATCTATTGCTGGGGAGACCTTTCTGAGGCCATAAATCCACATCACGACCTTACGAAGGATTAGGCAGAAGCCATAAGGGGAGAGGGAAAGACATCTGAACCCCAAGGAGCAGAGCTGGCAGGGACAAGACACCGTAGGGTCACCTCGAGTGACCAGAAAACAACAGCTGCACTTTGGAAGGGTTTGAGCAGCCGTCGGTTCGGGGGAGCTTTGCAGGCTGGGGCTTATCCCTACATTTCAGAGGCAAACCCAAGCACCCCGACACCCAGGAGTCACAAAGGAAGGAGATCTGTTCCTGGGCCACACCAGGACTCGGTGTCACCCAGCTCCGAGCAAAGCCGCAGATCAGCCACGGGCTCTTGGAAAGGCTTCGCTGTCCCGTTTCGCAGACTCGGGTGGAGAGGAGTCAGTCTCTGAGATTGAAGGACTCTGTAGCCTTGCTGGGCACGTGCTGGACACAGCTGAGGTCTGGCATATTTGAAGGGTTTTTATTATTGTTTTTTTTTAGCAGCAGCTTTTGTATAAAGTTCCCTTTAATCTTTTAAATGGACACAACCTCAGCAGCTCCCCTGAAAGCTCTAAGTTTCCCCAGAAGGACACAGTGAGAGCAGGAGTTTTTCTTGCCTCCCTGTTTTGTGAAAATAAGCATTGTGGTTAGACTCCAGAAACACTACTTCCAGTTTCTTAGAGCTTGTATTTACCAAAGCATTACAAAACTTCCTTCCTCTGTGGCTGAAGTGTATGATTCTTAAATAAAATGAGAAGTGTTCTTCACCCCCAACCCACCACACGCTGCGGCATCACCACTGTCTGTCTGCCTCATCCGCTTCAGCCCTGACCTCAGAAGCCCTTTGTTGGCCAGGATGTGGCCTGGGAGGCTCCGTGTCCGCTCCCCACAGCTTCTCCTCAGCCTGAGCACCCACGCACCAGAGCACACTCCTGTCTTCTGGCACTGCTAGCTCTTCAGAGCAGTCATTGCCATTGCACTCCAAGGGCACTAATTGTCAATTATGGCTCTGAGATACTACTGGCCCGTCCTTGCTTCGAAGGGGGAGAGGCTGAGGGTAACTGCTTGGGGCTGTTCAGCCATCCTGACTTACAGGATCTTTGGACAAAGGATATCCCAAATCGCAGCCCACCCCCCAGCACAGCAGTGCGCGGTTGATTTTGCCTCCTCCAGGCAGCTCTGAATCAGCTCTTGCCACCAGCCAGGAGAAGCAAAGGTCGGTCCCTAAATCAAACCCAAACCTCCCAAAGCTGCAGCTAACCAGGAGCAGCTGTGCTGGAGCAGCTCCTCACGGGCCCTCAGCGTGCTCCGCAGGAAAGGTTATATATCATTCCCCGGAGATCGTCATGCATCTTTGAACCAAGCCGTCGGTGCTCCAGGAAGGGGCTGGCGCCAGCGTTCCCACACCCTGTGGTCTGGCTGACACTGAAGACTGTAGGCACACACCTACAATTGCCTCCTCAGAAGCACCAGCATAAACCCGGAGCTGCTTCGCCACCGCTGTTCTTGGCTGGTGCAACCCGAGCCCGCGGGTGCCCCACGCA
>NW_010407767.1:2626-20414 GCF_000710305.1 Buceros rhinoceros silvestris | reverse complement strand
CACCACCTTGCAGCCGCTTCTTTTGACTCAGCATCATCCTGCCTGGAGCTTTCTGGGGCTCGTATTTCCTGACAAACTCAAAGCTCAGCTCAAGTTCACCGAAAGGTCTGGAATTCTTTCATGGAGACCAGGACTGGATTGGCGCACGGAGAGAGCCGAGTTACCGCCTCCCGCTGAAGCCATGCGAAAGTCGCAGCTCCTCCATACACCTCACAGGGCATCCAGTCATTGAGCGTCACTCCGGCTGAAGTCCTGGGACTGTCCAGGCTCCACAATTTAAACCCAACCTGAGAGAGCATCATTCTCTCTGGGACTTGAACACTGCACACTTTTTTACAAGACGACAGACTGCAGACCCTTGAAACCAAGTACGGGTCGCCTCGAAGCACACCCACAGGCTCCACCTATACTTGATTTCCACGGTCACGCACAGCGGACATCACCAAGCTCCTGGAAACCTTCTTCCCGAGAAAGGCTTCCTCCCACCCTTAGTGTTTTTCATACTGAAAGTGCCACGTAAACACAGGTAAATTCAATAGGAAATACAAGTTTTCTGTTAAAACTTGGTTTCAGTTAATCTGTTTGTAAAATACATATATTTATTTTTTATGGAAGATTCAGGAATGGATAAGAGATCGCACTGAACTTTCATAGTCAGATTAACTTCTTAGAGAGGTTTCTCCTGAAGAAAACAAAACTTGTGGAATTGTTTTTTCCAACAACTTACATGTGTAGCATTATACACACACACATAAACAGAGTTTTTACTGTCGTTTTTCTTCCCCCCAAAAAACCTCTATAAGCTTTAAAAAGCTTTTTTTGTTGTTGTAGGAAAGTGATCTTCACTAACACAAAAGACCAAATAGAAGTTGCTGCATTTTGTTTGATCAAAAAAACCTGAAAATGCTGGAGTTTATATAGATTAAAAGTGGGATAAAGCAATTTTTATCTCATTTCAAAGGGATAATCAAAGGGATAAAAGCGTTCTTCAATGGGAGAAATCCCCAGCCAGCCCAAGGGTGAGGAAGGGCTGTCTGGGGAGACCCAGCTGGGAGCAGAGCGAGAGGCTCTACCCCCTCCCTCTGGCCGAAAGGAAATTCAACAGAGTTACAGCGAAATGAAGGAATTCACTTCTAAGAGGAAACTCTGGATAATTATTTCCTAAAAATCAAGTTGCTGTTGCGTATCTTCATTAAAAGAGCCGTACTGGGGAAAGAGCTGTGAATCCATGCTGCTGTTTTATCACCGTTACAGCACCACCCGCTCCATAAAGTTCACGTCGTGTTCTCCTCCCACCACACACTGCTGGTAATTCAGAGGAAATAAGAGAACACACCTTATCTAGTGCTGCAGGGAGAGCAGTTAAGCCTAGAAATAGCAGGGGTCCTAGTGATGCTTCTGAATTGGGGTTAAAAGAAAGTATTTTCAACTGTTTCTCTGAAAACCTGCCAAAGTGAGGAGCCAGGAGCAGGCGGCACATCCACAGCGGGGCTGCAGCGTGCCTCTTCCTCACTAAACCCACGTGAAAAGTTTAGCACCAAACCAGGAGTTACCCGCAAAAGCCACGCTCGGTGCGGACTTTTTGTGGTGTTTTTTTTTTTTTAATCTTCATTTTGTTTTCCTTTTCTACAGCTCGGCACACCTGGGGTTTGGCACCCACGCAGTTAAAGCCCCTTTCTCCCGTGATATGAGCGGGACATCAGCCGTTGCTGCCTGGAGAAGGTGCCCGCTGGGGTTACAGACCTGGGGCAGGTCAGTCCCCCAGGACAAGCCAAGATGGGGAAGGGTGGGGATGGGGCTCCGTCCCCTCCGCTCAGTTCTTGCTGCAGAAAAAGCCCTGACAGAGCGCCTGCTTCGGGCAGGCAGAGCTGCTGGTGCAGAGGGGTGTTGAAGGTGGAAAGGATGAGCTGCAAAATCCAAGGGTATAACCAGACATATGAAACAGAGGAATCATGCAGGTATATGAGGTATTCTCCCTTTTTTCAGGAGTTCCAGATTCTCATCCTTACCCCCGAACCATCTATAAACTCGATGTCTTCCCATGGATTATATCAAACCTCGGGCAACCTCCACCTGCCTCCTCCTGATCTACAGGAATGGAGACATAATAGAACAGCCGTGACAGACGGAGCCTCCAGGAAATCTCTGCTTTTTAAAAAAGGAGCAGAAGAACACGCCTGATGCAACTTGCCACGGTCTGCGGGGAGCAGATTATCTTTCACAACCCAGTAGCTTCCTGCAGTGCTCAGATAAAACTTACTCCACACAATGTTCACTGCTGTTCACAGACCTCTCCGTTCACCCATCGTTTTGTCCGTAATTTTCTGTCCAAACCGACATCATCTGAACTTTGCTGGTCACTTACACGTAATTTTTCAAACGCTTTGGATGTATCTGGCCTTTTCTAATTTTTTATCATGATGTTTTTCTCATAAACTCCACAGCGCAGGGTGGGATGTGTTACGGGCAGCGAGGTGTCGCTGTGAGCGTGTTAGGACACGCTGTCATGGGAAATGCAGCATCAGGCAACGATTCACCCGTGTACATACGTGTACATACGCACATCCATGTGCAGTGTCTCCTTTAAGCAGAGGTTTGGTGAGTTCCAGAGGAGGTGGCTTAGAGACCAGGGGTTCATTTTATCCCAGTAGTACCAGTCCACACATTCCAGCCATGTATGGCCTATCTTAAACCCCCTGTTGAGCAACAGCCAGCCTTGCCAGCGTGATTGCATTATTATTTTTGGCTTCCATGAAACTTCTCACAAATATAAATATGTCAGATGGATGAACTGCATTTAATCAGTATCATCGTTAGGGTTTTACATTTGTATGAACTTGAAGTTGCCTAAGGCAGTGAGTCGACCTGCACTGACCAGCAACTTAGCAGGTCTTTGTTAACTCGACTCCTGGACAGGAAGGGTTATGCCATGAAAAGTTCTGAAGGATTTTGTCTATTTCAAGTTTTTTGTCTACTTTAAGTTTTTGGGCTTTTTCTCCTCGCTGGAATGTGTGCAAATACCTGCCTCATTGCCTCAACAGCAAGATGTTCTGGAGGAAGGAACATCCTCAAGAGATAACAGCACTGCAGATCTGAGTGTACTTCCACACACGTAACTATGTGTGCTGGGTATCTTCCACGCAGCTTCCAGTAAGGGGTGAGACAAAGATTTTCATCAGACATCCTCACTCTGCTCAGAACACACACATTTGCTCCCATCAGCATGGTGGGACTCCCGATTTCCTTAGCTTCCTGCCCCCACGAGCCTCGGGCAGACCTCAGCCCACATCACCAGAGATAACCCCCCCTGCCTGCCCAGTCCTTTACCCTGGTTTCTGCCGAGGTCCTGGCTTTCTACTGCCAGCAATCCACTGGCAGTTCGGGCCAGTTTCTCCTTTGTCTTCCCGAGGGTGCTCGGGAGGCAGAGAGGTGGGACAGGTACCACCACCCAGCCCGGCTGTTTCTCTCCAAAGGCGACTCTCGCGCTCGAAAGACCTTCTCCCACTGAAGTCAGAGGCAGCAGCCTGACTAGTCTCAGCGAGAGCAACCTTAAACTCTCAGCTTCTGCCATAGAACCTTATGGACTATAAATATCTCTCTTCAGTGGAGAAAATTCTTTTTTGACACACTGTATAATGGATGCAATATAAAAATATACTGCGCTTGGCAGGCATGCCGAGGCTTCCCTTCGGGAGCTCAACACACCGGCTGCTGCTTGATGATTTTTTTTTTCCACTGTATGGCCAAAACTGCATTTCACGGAAAGACGGGAAGATGGCTCTCCTGGGAAAGACCCTGCATTCTCACAAAGAAGCTGAAGAGACTTCCTTCAAAGTTTCCAAATCTTTGAAGCGACCACAGCTCCATGAGATCACAGATGTAAGGCTGAGCATGTGAAGGTGTGAATGTCAGCGGCAGTTTTGTCCTGTTATTAGTTGTTTCTCACAGAGGAGCCCGTGCCAGGGTGAAACGCTGCGCTGCCCAGGCAGCTGGTGACCTTCAGCTGGGTGTTCCCACGGCACATTGCCTCTGGACAGATCCCAGTGATGGGGCTGCCAGCCCAGTCCAGACGTACTGCCATGCATCCGAGGAGTTGCAGCAGTGAGAAACCTGGAGCTTTGTGCTCACTACTTGCATCACCCTGATCCAAAGCCAGTGAGATCCACACAGAACCAGGGCAAGTTTCATCAAAATCTAGTTGGAGGGTTCAGAAGAAATGCTGTTGCAAGAGGCTAAGCTGTATGGGATTCAGACAGGGCCTGGAGAGGGGAGACAGGAGATCTGGGCTCCAGATCCATCCCAGACTCGCTGACCACTTTCCCACAGCCACAGCACACAACCTGCTGCTCTGATTCCTCCAGCTGAGCCATCAAAAGGCTCAGCTACTTCACGACTCCTTCTAGCCGCGATGCCTAACGCGTCTGAGTCCGTCAGTGGCTTTGTGAGCCATGTGGGTGTGTCCACACGTGCGACTCCGCTCTCCTGGACCATGAAATCAGCACCAGCACTTGGGTCTCCCAGACACCTGCAGTTACGCGGAAGACTGACTGGGATAAAGAAATCAAAGTTCTCATTTAAAGAAGGAACAAAGCGTTGACTTACACATCATTACTCCTGATCTACAATACTGCATCCACAAATGATGATTCCACTTCTCCCCTGAGACACCAGTGACACACGACACTGCTGCAGAACGAGAGCAGCGAAGTGAAAGTCAAGCAAAGTGCTGGCTGTGAACAAACCGGGTGAGCTTGGAATTTAGCGAAGCTCCAGGTGTCATAACAAATGTACCATGCCCAGGGTCTCCGGAGGATTCGAAAGAGAAGCGTCCTGACAGACGCCTGTAACAAACTGAGGATTTTTCCTAAGTTCTTTGCTGTTGGATTTGCTCTGTCCCTGGGAGAAGGAGGATATAGTCCTACACGGTCCCCGTGAATCTCTGTCTGTCCCTAACAACGCAAACGATTTGCTCTGTCCCTGGGAGAAGGAGGATATAGTCCTACACGGTCCCCGTGAATCTCTGTCTGTCCCTAACAACGCAAACAACAGAAGCCTCTTGACTTTTGCTTAAAAACAAACCAGAAGCACGGCAGCCTGTAGAGTGTTGCCCCACAAAGTGTTTGATAGCTATTTTTAAGATGTTATTGTACACAAATATAAATAATGCAAATCACACTGTGAACAGATACAAACAGAAGTATCCAACAAAAGGGAGAACCAGTTTGATACTCAGATGCTTCACCAGTCCGGTTCACACTTACTCATCCCATCGAGCAGCTCCAGGAGCCACGCTCCGTATTCAAAAGGAATCCTAAACCCAGCATCTCTCAACGCTCTGACACATCGCCCAGCAGCGGCTCTGCCCAGCAAACCCCCGTGGCTCGGCTGGAGCAGAGTGAGGAGGGCTGAAGTACCGGGGAGAAGACTGAGATCTCAGGTGGAACTGTCAGTAGGACGCTCTTTCTCTCCCTGTCTCTCCGGACACTTCGCAGAATTCTGGTTGTACGCTACTCCGAGAGTGCCTCATTTGGGAGGCTCGCTCCCTCGGCGACAGTGCCCCATGGGCAGCACACAGCTTGCTCCGGGGAACTGGAGAGTCCCTGGGAAAAAAATAACCTTCTCCCAGTCCCTTTGTCTCCATATAATTAAGTTCAGTACAAGAAAGCATCAAGGGGGGGAGCGTTTTGTGAGGTTCTCGAGAGCTGCAGTGACATTTATAGCCCGGGATGGTAAACCCATCGATCACCGCTCTCGTGATTTATACTGGGCTCCACAGGCCACTCCTGTCCCCACATGTATAATAGGTGTCAAGAGTAGGAACCTTGAAAAATAAATTGAAAAAGCTACAATAGCGGATGGCTTGTTTATGCCATAATTGGTATTAGGCAATTAATGGTGGGATGAAACATGACATTGCCCCTGGAAACAAAAAGCAATACTGTTTAAAGAACATCTAATGAGCATGTTTTATGTTGTCCTCAGCAAGTTCACTGCCAAGCCACAAAAGACATTTACACACACTTCCTTTTGTCTCTAATGAAAGGGTCGCTGCTTCTTGTTAAATTCACAAGTTAAAAAAAAAAAAAAAAAAAAAAAAAAAAAAAAAAAAAAAAAAAAAAAAAAAAGAAAAAACAACAAAACCCCAAACACAAATATAATGTTTTAAACTTGAAATTCACTGTCTCGATGAAGCAGTTGTTTAAGCTCAGTGTCGCTGGCTCGCAGGAGACAGCCAGGGCACTGTGCGGGCTGCGGGAAGCAGAGGCAAACCCAACACCTCCATGCAGAAAGATGGAGCTCGGCCACAGAGATCCATTGTACAGCTCGGCCACGCAAATACTGCACATATCTGACATGCCAAAATCTTCGCTATTAATGAGGTGAGATCCTGAGCAACCGGCAAAGACGACGGCGGAAACCATGCATGTCCTTGCTAGCAGTGAGTGCTGTGCTGCGCGGTCCAGGGCAGCTTCCCAGACCACGGTGGAGGAGGATAACGCCTAAATCATTTCAAACCAGAAAAATTACCTGATCTGCCGTTTCCCAAACTCATCTGCTACATCTGTTTCTCCCACGCATTTCCAACACCGCCGCTCATTGCTGGGATGTTAGGAGAGGTCAAAGCCCATATGCTGCACGAGCAAGGCGCTGCATTGCTGCCAGGGGATTTCCAGTGCCGCTGAGCAGAAGACGGTGACACGAACCCCTCCAAACCCTGTCCTGCTAAGAGAGCAGAGCCCTTTGCTCCCCGCTGTCCTGCAGCTTGGCCACAGGAGCTCAGTGCAGCCACCCAGACGGCTTCCAGCACTGCCTGCACGGTGCTCAGCTCACGCCTTCCTCCTCCTGAACCAGGCACAGCCTTACAAATGACCTCACAAACCATTCCAACCTTACAAACCATTTCAAGAAAATAGTTTTCTGAAGCATTCCGTCTGGGAAATACAGGCAGGACGGGGTGAACTTCAAAAGATTTAGAAAATAAGTGTACTATGGAGATGCGTCAACCACCACATATGAAGTCTCCCATAAACCTCAGGTTCCTTCTGAATAGAAAGAACCCTGTGCAAAGCACAAACATTTTCACAATGAATTGGTCCCTAAATATGCCGTGGTGCAGTCTGCATTCATACCGTCTGCACAGCTTAATGTCCTCTTCTGAACCATTTCTTCAGCTTAAAAATGTGCGTGTATCCGGTTACATGGGAGACCGTAAAGTGAAAAGCCATGTCTTCTTCTCACATAAGCACAAAAACATCTCTGGCATTCTTTCACTTGAATCCTTGGAGTTTTCTAGGGATTCATTTTACAAGTTAAACATAGAATATAATTTTCTGGGGAAGTTTATCAAGGCAAATCATAACTGAGCTCCTGAACTAATACAAATCAAAATCCATTATCTGACTTTTCCACATGTGACTGATGTGGGCTGCACAAGCCCATTACTTACCAGTTAAAAAGAAGCCCCATAACATCTGAGATACCAGTAAACTGAGGGAATTCAAGCTTCTCACGATGAAAATGTAGACTAGAGGAAGCCACGTACAATTTGCGGCCAGTACGAAGAGGCGTCCTCCACGGACATACCCCTGGCCCCCATTACCCCAGCATCTGCTGCGCTGAAATCCAACACGCCTCACAAAGCACCACGGTATGCTGAGGAACGGCACCACAGCCCCCGGTTCTCTTCAACAGCTTCAGATCCATCCGTCTCCTTTATCCACTGCGCGCTGCGTCGTTAAACAGCATCCCACCACAGGACCACGTTACTTTGGCCCTTTGATCCCTGACAATCAGATTAGGACCATGAATCAGCAGAAGCGACTGCCATTATCAGTGATCAGAAACAGCTCCTGCCTAGGGAGCCATAGGCTGCCTGGGACCTCTGGTAATGATCTACCCAGCCTTTAGGCAAGAGACTTAAATCCCCCCCAAAAAGTAATCCCTATTTTAACAGGGATTATTCTCCTTCTTTGTGGTCAGTGTTCATTTGTGTTAGTGCAACCTGTCTGCAGCAGAGTCCCACCTCGCACCAGCGATGGAAGTTTTAAGCCTCTGCCACCCACAAACCCTCTTTGAGAACCCTCTCTCATCTGAGAAAGGCAGATGCAGGGTGAAAGACATCCAAACCTGCTTCCACTGCAGAAATACTGACAGCCACTGCCTGTGCACAAACGGAGCTGGAGCAGCCACCCCATGCTCTGCGTGGCTCCATGCAAACACAGCCAACAGTGACACGGTATGATGGTGTCCTGAAGGCTGCAGCTCGCCAGGGTTTCAGCTCATGTTCCAGAATAAATGGAAGGTCAAACACAAACACATGACTTACGGGAGCAGCTGAAGGCCAGCAGCCCCGGCACCTGGGCTGTGAGAGTGCTGGACGGCTGGCCCTGGAGAAGGGACCTTAGTGGGACTTCTTGGCACCCCGAGCAGGGCTGCCCGCTGCTCTGGTGCTGAGTGAAGGGTTTCCAGATGCAACCGGGGGTTTATTTGCTTGGGGAGGCAGGAAGAAAGCCAGTTAATATGCATTCCCATACGGCAAACCAGAACCACCTGTTGGCCTTCAGAACAGCTTTTTGGCCGGTTTATAGAGACCGAGGGTCTAGCAGGTGTCTCTGCAGCCAATGGGAATGGAGAGGCCCCACAAACATTGAATTATGCAAAGAAAAACTGTCTGCACAGCTCTATACAGCACATGTGTCTGTGTGGGCAAGTTGAACCACAAGTCCCATACAATGGAGCATGTCTGGGAGGAAACCACGTGCACTTGGGCTGGGAAATCTCACCCCAGAAGAGCACAGGGCTGCCTGGACCCTTCTTTTGCTCTAGAACTGCTTCTGCTGAGGAACACTTGCCATATGTCTGCTTCTGGCTGCTGGCACCCATGCCCTGCTCCTGGGCAGGGGAAACCAGCCACGGAGCCCAACGATGACGACAGCTCTAGCTGGGCTGGCTTGTTCCCCAAAACGCAATTTGTATTTTTAAATAGCAGCTACCGGTGGAATGAGATACTGTAGACCATGTATGTACAATGATTCCCACTGGCCACCCGCAGCACACACGTACATAGGCACCGCAGTGTGAATTTAAAACCGTAACGAGCTGTGCCCAGTGAACTCCAGTGAACCCCACTGAAAACTGAGGGTAAAATGCCGCAGAGGCACAAACTCCCCAAGCTTGTTCTTCGAACCCAGTGCCACAGTCTCACAAAAAGGAGGATTCCCCTTTCCAGAGACAGCCTTTTTCATTTGAATTTTGGAACTAGCGGTAAAAAGTGTCTGTAACAAAGCCCTTGGCTGGCTGGTGCCACCCTCGATTTGTTTGCTGATGGTGGGAGATGTCCCTCCTCCACTACCAAACAACTCCATTTGGGTTCAGGCTGCCCAGAGCAGCTTCAGCCCACGTGAAAAACCTGCATAGCACAACAGGAACACACAAGCGCTTGACTGTGGATCAGGGAATGCGGGAAGTGTCCTCCCCTTCGCACATAACTCTCATTAATTAAACCTCTGCAGCAAGAATCCTCCGACCACCTTCCCGGGAAGAAAAAATGGTATCTGTAATGACTGGAAGCTCAGTGTAATGTTTTTTCCCTGAATTATTACTCAAATTACCCTGTGGCACTGAGGCCATGCAGCAAAGGAGAGGAAACAGACTGAAACACAACGGACAATGCAAAACAGAAAGGAAAACCTGTGGCTGGGGTGGAGGTGAGGGGCTTCGGGGGCTGGTTAAGACGTTATCACCTGCTAGAGAGTTTGGCTTTGAAGAGGTGCTTTGGAGAAGGCAGCACGTAGTGAATAAAAAAATGTTCCCTCCCACCTTTCCAAGGGCAGAAACTGAAAGCACGACACCCTGACGATTTATTACAGGTCAGACAATGTATTTAAGCATAAATTAATACTAAAAATTCCAGTCAGGTTTGCAGCAACGCTTATCTGTTCCACTTTGGTCTCCTCCTTTCACTCACCGATTGGGCTGGAACCTGTTCCCTGGTGCCTATGGCCGGTGTGGACCCCCGCAGCACTGCTTCTCACAAGCCACCCAGAAGACGGCGGCCGGTCACAGGCACCGGGAGTTCGGTTGACCTCTGTCCCTTCTCCTCCACAGCGTAAGGGAGAGCTGCAGAGGATGGCGGCAGGAGGCGGGAGAGGCCCCCAGAAAGGGCTCTTCTGCCCAGACTGGACCATGCTATGGTTGGTTATCGCTCTCTCTCTTTTCCAGAAACCAGCCGGGGGAGCATTCGTGAGCTTGGGATGGCCGCTGGTGACCTGACTTGGGGGACAGTCCCATCCTCCCCAGTAATGGTCCAAGGATTCAGCATTAATTCAGTCTAGTTGGATTCAAGCATCAAATTCTTCTTATTACCAATTACCCGATGGGATCCCTGTGGTCCATTTTCAGACTGGAGTATTTTTCATTGCTTGGAAAATAATCTGTTCTCCTGTATAAACATCCCTTGACTCACCTCCGAGCTCACAGTCTGACTTTCGACAGACGGTTTGTGAGAAGCCTGTACTTGGGGCAAACTGCGTAGTTCTCACAGACACAAAGCTCTCCGAAGCCCCGGCTCAGCTTTGCGAGGCGCGGAGGTTTAGCAAACACAACCCCCCTTTTTAATTGGTCACAGCCGGCTGCAAACGTTGGTGGAAATCCCTGGGGGAAGATTAGAGGGGGCCTGACACTTCGCCTGCTGCTGGCACTGCAGTCATTAAGCAGGCGATCGCGGGAGGAGCTGCGGAGTTTCAGTCCTCACTAAAGGGAAACAGGCACCGCTTGGAAGGTGGCACCCAGCACTTCACATGACCTGGCCCAAGGCACGAAAGCCTCCAAAGTGTGGATTTGGTCTTCTCCAGGTGGCACAACCAGCAGTTTCCCTTCAAGCTTTTGTTATTCCTGACAGATCTTTCCAGTACAGACCTACGTGGCAATGTCAAACCTGGGCAGTGTCAGCCATAGGATTCCTCTCCATTTATTTGCCAAAATCTAAGCAGAGGGCTACAACTCATCTAAAGGACTTGAGCCATGTATTTTCTTTCACCCCATATAATCATCTTGTTTAAATTATAATGAAATCCTTAATTCTTGAGTTCAACCCAAGGAAAGCTCGAAAAGAACAAAGCAAGCCATGTTCTGAATTCACTGAAGCCCTTAAGATTTTGGTCTCTTTTTCACCCGCTATCGTGTTCCTTTAAACAAATGCGTCGGTAATATTTGCTCCATTCCTCCTCGACGAAGCTGGACGACACGAAGCGTGAGGGTGTACATCCAAAAGGCTGTTTGCTGTACTCCGGTTAACCTTTTGAAACTCAAATCAGATGAGCTATGAAGTTATTCAGAGAGGAACAGCCCTGTACTTACGCCCAGGTTTGTCAAACCGCGGCCGTGCCAGGAAGCTGGTGATGAACACGGTGTGTCTCAGTGGGGACGCTGGACCCCAGCGTTCCCTGCAGCTGGGAGTGCGAGCAAACTGGTTTCACCAGTGCGACCCCAGCTGTTCCCCCAGTTGCTCCCCCAGCTGTTCCCCCAGTTTTGGCACATTTCCCCTTTTCTTCAAAACTCACTTTACAGAAGATTAATGTCGATTTTTTTTTTTTAACTGAATAAGCCCCTATGGAGCCTTGGCTTGTTTCCTCTCACTAACTTTTTCAAAGAGTGCAGCGCTACCTGTTTGCCAGCTATTAAATACCTAACGTCTGGCTGATGGACAAGCCGATAGCGCCGGACCAAGCAGGACTCTGCACAAGCCGCCCTTGTTCCACTGCCTTCCTGAGCCAAAGCCAGAGAAAACCCCAGCAGGCAGAGCCGCATGGCAATGCCACACACGGGCAGAAGCTCCTCCAGGCTCAGGCCCTCCTCCCCACACCAGCAGAAGGCTGAACCTTTGAATCGGGAGGCTGTTTACAAATAAAAGTATTCGGACTAGTTGGCTGTTGGAGAAGTGCTCTGCTTAATTCAGCCCTGGTGTTATTAACTATGGATTCTCTCCAATACACTGACAGCTGAAGAGCAATTGCTGCTATTTAATCCCACAAATGGATTTTAAATTGGCCTCGTGAACTGTAAACCCACGAAACACCGAACACAGCATCTTGCTGCTGCCATTCTGAGATTGGCAGTGGGGTCCCCTTGGACCAGGGTAGTCACCCACCCCCAAACAAGCGTTATCGCCTTGGTGGTGTCTTCCCATCTCAGGAAGAAGCATCTGGCTTCCCGCATCCGAGAAGAGTCTACCAAGTGCTTTCCTTTGCTTCCAAAGACACAACCTTTCCCGTTCTGACTTCAACATCCTCGAGTGCTTTGCAGTCCTGTGTTACCCTGTGAAAATCACCTGTAGCCCCAAGGCTGCAGTGAACCCCTCTCTCCCATCCCAATGCCCAAGCAGCCCATGCCCTAACACACCCCAAAGGCTTCCAACTGAACAGCTCGATGAGATTAGCAGGAGAAATAGGGTCATTAGTCAATCAAACAACACTGAGGGCATGTCAAATGCTTGTGTAAATGAGGGCAGTGCTATGAAAGAAAGAGCCAGTAATGGTCTCCCCAAGCAGTGACAAAGCCGTTTCAGCTGGTCTTGCCAAAGCAGACACTAATCACGGCCCCGCCTGCTCACAGCTGACCTCTCCTTTGTGCAGAGCTAAGGAAGATTCTGGTGTGGGTGATCCTTCAAAACACAGCCGGGCTAATTAGGACAGGTCCCGTCCTCCAGCACAGCAAAGTTCCCACACAAGAGCCCCCAAAGCCTGAGTGTTGTTGAAACGATCCACTCTGCCGTGAAGTTTTCCGTAAGCAACCACTGAAGCTGAGCAGCTGATTTACAGCCCGAGATGCAAATAACAACAGCCTTTCTGCTCCCCAACACATGCCCAGATGGTCTCTGCCACCAACACACGATGCCCCGGCATGCAGAGGTCTTGGGTGCTGCGGGAGCAGTGCGGGGAGCCTGCGTTCACCAAACCAGACCCCAAAGCATCGGGTGGTCCGAGGGCTCCTGGGAAGGCAGGGCAGGCTTGGAGCAGAGCCCAGGTTCCCCAGCACCCGCTCCCTCCCAGCCCTGTGCAGAAGGGCTGTTTACACCCAAGATCAAAGAAAGGAGCTCCGAAAGAGCCTTAGCCCAACCTGAACCTCAAACATTCCATTTACAACCCTTCCATCTACCAGACGTGGAAGATAACGAGGGAGTTCAGGACAACCCGGCTGCTTCCTCAGTTCTGAAGCAGCCTCTGCGTCCCTGTATTATCGCACAGCTCAGCCGCTGCCCCTGGTTCGCTGCACTAGCAAAGCCCCATGTTTGGCAGGTCGGCAACGCCACATCGCAGAGCAATAAAAGATGATCTGTCTGCCCACTGACAGCACTTTAGGGGGTCAAACAGCCCCTGAGATGCAAGAGGCAACAGAAAAGGCGTTGAAACCCAGACAGGCAAATGAGATGTGCTACAGCCACGAGCTCGTGCAGCCCTTCCGAGATCTGCCTTCCAAGGCGGAGGAGGGAATGCTGACAGAGGGGGCTCAAACATGCTCACTGCCACCAGCTCAGGAGAACAGGAAGGACAGCATCACACCCCTGGAAGCCGGCCCGATGGGGTACCGTCTGCTCCCAGCCAGAGTAAACACTGGACCGCTGCTGCTCGGGGCTGGCCAGTAAAAATATCCCATGCTGAAAGGTATGATAAGCGTCTGGCCAGCACCGAGAACGTCCTGCCTCTAAAACAAACACCTCTGTATCTCTTTCCAGAAAAGAAAAAGTGATACCATGAAGAGCAGACACGGGGATTTCTGGGAGATGAGCCACACCACGGAACATCGCTGCGGAGCAGCTTCGCACCGCTGCCGTCCTCCTCCGCTGCTTCAGGCGGGTCCTGCCAAAAGCTTTGCAGGGAAGTGAAATAAAAGCCAGTTGTCAGCCATGCACAGACTGACCTTTTAAGACCCAAAGCACCACCTTTGGGTCTCTTGACCAAGGCGGTGGGGGGGGAACACTGGTGCAACCACAGATGTATTTTCTTCCCCTCTGAAATAAGACAGCCGTTTCCCTTTTAACAAATATTTGGGGGTCTCAGCAATGTGTGCTTTATTTGTGAAGCTGCAACCAATTACGACTGTGGGAATTGCTGAACGTTTCCAAATGTGAAAGCGTTTTTTACTTCTCAGGTTCTGCACAGGAAGATGCCCAACACTTATTTTATTAATTTGTATGAGAGAAGCTATGACAAAAAAAAAAAAAAAAAAAAAAAAAAAAAAATTGCAGGGACACTTTAGTGGCAGTTTATTTCCCAGCAAACCCTGTAACACGTGCAGATGTGCTCACAGTCCATACACCTGGGCGCTACCTTCTTCTTCTCCAGGACATCGCTTCATTGTCTAACTGAGAACGCATTGTCACTGGAACACGGGGCGGGGGACTCACACCCACCACACACAAACCACTGTCCCAGTGGAGCCCAAGGAAAGCCTCTGCCTGGGTAACCCCAGCTCTAACCCCAGTTATCGACACGTATTGAAGAGCAAGGGACGAACAGAGACTCGAGGCAGCAGCAACAAGGAGGGTTTGGCCAGTCTACAGTTTGATTCTGCCTCTAAAGGTATTATCTAAATGCGACTTAAGGGCCTTTTCAGCACTTCCAAATGGACGTTGGACAATGATTAAAGTTGCTTAAAACAGATGCACCATGAGAAATGCGCAGGAGCGCCTGGCTCAGCAGCTGCAGCCCAGCTCCACCACGTAGCCGCTAGTTGGATCCCTCTTTGCCAGCTGAAGCGGCTGGTCCTCATCTCTGCCCTCTTAGAACACTGTGTTGGGATGCACACTTTCCCTGAACTGGCTAGCTCACACGGCCACCTTTCCGCCCTCCGTTCTGATTACTCTAGGCTTGGAGGCTTTCAGGCTTTGCAGAAGATGCTCCTCCCCAGCCCCTCCCAGTGGGAGAACAGCAGCTCCTCTGAGGACTGCTGCACGCCAGCTCTGCTACCTCCACAGAGCTACCGCTGCCTCTGAAAGAGCAAGAACCTCATCTCTGAAGGGAGAGATACAGCCTTATGGAGGGCAGGAAAAAAGAGTCGTCTTATTTCATTGGTGTTATAAACCAGCATCATCTAAAGGCAGTTTGGGTAGCGGTCACTGCCCTGCTCCTCACAGACACAGCACTCCGAGGGAAGGGCAGGGCAGACATTTCTCCCTACGATGGGATGAGGCACATTTTCTCCTCCCGTACACGCAGCATGGAAAACCCTCCCAGCTCTTGGCGGTTGTTTGCTATAGACGATCGTGTTACCAAATCAGCCCATCTCCAAATTACCAAACCCAGGACGCTCAATAACCTTCCAGAGAACATTTGTGTACTGCATAAAGGTTCATTAAATAAAGCTTCACAGCCCCAAATAAAGCCTGGCCAAAGCCATAACCAATCCAGCTAGTCACAGCTGAACTCTTCCCCCTTCCGCTGTGGCAGCCCACGGCCACACCCCCCCTGGCTGAGCCTCCCTCCACAGGCCACGACCCCGGGGTTTCTTTGTTTGACCCAACTTTAATCAGCTTCCTTCTCCGATTCCAGCAAATCCCTCCACCGATGGCAGCCAGCACTAAAGGCTGTTATACAGGACGAAGCTGCGTTTAACAGCAAGTCACGATAAGCATTTCCTTTCCAAACATCCAATTTCCCCAAACATTACAAACGGCGGCCAAAAAAAGTAGAGAGCAGATTATTGGAGTTTCGCAGATAAAACAATGGGTAGGATAAAAAACAGCAGCGGGGCATCCCTCACTCTTCAAGCTCTCCCCTCCTGGCTCAGAACTGAAGGAGAGCTGTAAGAGGCTGCTTACCGTACTGGCAGCGAGGGCCCTGGAACCCAGCGGAGCAGTGGCAGAGCTGCAAAGATCCCTCCACGCAAATTCCACCGTTGAGACAAACCCCGTAACTGCAGACAGCTGCAGGGAGGAGGGAGAGAATAATTCCTGAGATCACGGTCAGACACGTCCCATAACAAATACCCGTGCACGGACCAAGGTCCCCCAGCCCTGTAGCAAACCTGAATAGCTACAAAAATACTGAGGAACCTTTTTTGAAAGGTGACTCTTTTTGGTTGACAACGTGATACACCAACAGCATGCACAGAATTTAGGGTAGGGAGTACAATACCTTATCAAATGTCTATGGGCTTTTCTTAAAGTGCTGCAAGGTAAGAATTCAGTTTAACACCAGCAGGGCTCTAGGTGAAAAAATGTTTTTCCAGCTGACAAAGGCTAAAATCATCAGGAACATTGCTTGTGCGGAGTCAGGTCAGATCTTGTGGCAAGAAAGATCAGTTATTGCTCTGGAAATTGGAGGCATCTTTGAGGAACAAACCACTGGAAGCTGCCTTCCACCTCTCCGCTGAGCCATCCTGGGGAGCTGGCTACCCAAACGTGGCATCACCTTCTGACTGGTCGGGAGGGTGAAATAGAGCTAAACTGTAAGAAGCCCGAGCAGCCCCATTCCTCTGTTCTCACCAAGTGAAGTGTAAAATGGACACAGAGACAGAGAATGCTCAATTAGGCTTCTGAAACCCACCTTTTCAAATCATCTAAATAAAACCACAAACAAGGGTACGGTTTTCCCGTGTATTTCTCGTAACTCATGAAACGCAGCCAGTATTTTACATTCCCTCTAGAGAACGCTCATCTCCACAGGAGAAATGTGGTTAAGCAGGGATGCTGTCATGTGTCCCGGGCTTTGTCAAAGGGTAAGGACGCAGAACAAGTGCCTCGCTTCCTTTTTAAGTCCATGTAAAGATGCAGACAATGAAATTTTCTCTCTGTTCACTGATCTGGACATAGCTGTGCTGCCGGCCAATTTCTCTTTTCTTTCTTTTTCGTGCACCTCCTCTTTTTCTGCCCCTTTTCACTTTCATTGAACAAACTGTAACCAAATCCAAGAATAATGGGGTTGGGCAGGAATTGAACAGCATTTTGCAAAAGCTGCAGCAAACCAGATAACGGGGCACAGAAAGAGCTTCACCTGCCTCCGCGGTGCAGGAGATGTGGTGGCAGCACCTGGTCCTGCGGTTCCCAGTCCCCTGCCCGTGACCCTGCTCAGCCCGGGCTGCGGACAGCCTCGAGTCGAGGGCAGCAGCAGGACCATGTGTTACAGCTTATGCGTCCCGGGAAGGAATGCACTGAGAGTGCCAACTGTGCCACGGTCACCTGGGTTAGGGGCCCCCGTGTCCCATCGATCCAGTTGGTGGATTCCGAGAATGTAATTATTTCAAGTAGCTGAAATTACAAAAGACAGACCTGGCAACCCAAAACCTGTTGGCTCTGAAAGGCAGACTTACTAGAAAGAGCACGGAACGCAGGCGAGCAAATGCCGCCAGAGCCAAGCGCCGCTTACGCTGCGGCTCGTGTGCTGGCTGGAGCAGGAGCTGCCCCGCACGGTCACCAACTGACACGACTTGCCGACACAGTAAGTGAACCATCAACCTGCAAACATGTCGTGCGTCCTCGGGAAGAGGCAGAGCCTCCTCTGCTGAGGTGAAGATGGGATTTGCCTTTGGTTTTAGTGGAAACATCAGGGGGAAAAATGAGTGCAATGTTTTTCTCCTGCTAGGAGAGCAAGGGGTACTTCCAGTCCCTAAGTTGATCACACGCAGTTAGTGACCCCAATCGAGACCCACGGTCAGAAGTTGTCCCAGTCACACTTTCTTCTAAAAAACAGGACTGCCTGGGTCAGGGGAACAGCCGGGGGGCCAACTGGCAGCTGCTCGAGCGCCTTCAGTGAGGGCTCAAGGGGGGGACCAGGCCGTGAGGAGGGGCGAG
>NW_010407767.1:1002-2572 GCF_000710305.1 Buceros rhinoceros silvestris | reverse complement strand
GTGAGGGCTCAAGGGTGGCACCAGGCAGTGAGGAGGGCAGAGCCATGTCCTGGGCACCGGCCGGGGGAGAAGTCCCCAGCCAGAGGGCTCTGGACTCTGCTCAAGGCCAGTGGTGAAATGACACCTTTGCAGTTACCGATGGACATATAAAGCCTGTGGTTAAATTACAAACCGACATCTGATATGGGACCACCCAGAAACAATCCCAGCAGCGCCCACTGGACTGTGGTTTCCACACACACGCTGCCTGTAGCTTTCCCCTCCCATCTGCAAGCTGGGAGACCCCCTGGTTCCTCTTCCCATTCCAGGGAAAGCTGTAACTAATTAGTACCAGCAAAAGCAGGTCTGTGATTACATATTTTACTTTGTGTCGTTATAACTGGGGAGGAAAGGCACCCCACGCCAGCTTCGGAAATCACGCCAAAGCCTTGGCACAAAACATCCCGTGCCTCCTCCAAACCAGCGACCATGCTTTCAGAAGAAGGAATCACGGATGGGAGCAGTGCAGGGAAGTGCTAGCGTTTCTAGGGAGGTTGGCGGGACATTTTGAACACACAAGAAGGTCAGTTTGCAACATTACCAACACATTTTGGAACTTTAGGACACACACAAAATCAGAGACGGGAAAGGGCAGGTATCTATGTACCTCTTATCATAACACAATCAGTTCACGCCCCACCCTACGTGGACGTCCAATAACCATGTTATTGCGCTTCCCATTATTCTCCTCCTACCATTCAATCCCCCACATAGCAAATATAGAAACATAATCAACTTCCTAATTTCTCCTCCGTGTTAAAACTTGATACCATTTCTCAACGCCTTCTGCCTCGTCTGTGGTGATTCAGAAGGTTTAGTGAAGGTTTAGGTGAATGTGGCGTCCTACAAACTGGCAGGTCTCCTATCAAAACACACGCTCTTGCTGGACAAAGCCCGGTACCCACGTTAAGGCTGTTTGTTTGTTCCGTCACGTCTTGCACAGTACAGCTGTCCAAGCATGCTGGTCTAAGCCACTGCAGCTGGACACAGGAGCTCCGCTGCAGCTGACCCAGCTCCAGCTCAACAACCTGAGCAGTTCTCACTGACATCCAAACTCCCCAGACTTTGCACCTCAGATGCACTAGAGCTGAAATACTTGAGCCGCACTGTTGGCTCTTTTAAGGGACTGATGATTTTTCAAATCCCCCCTCCAAAAAAAAAAAAAAAAAAAGATTATTTAGTAAAACAAAGGTGGCATTGAAGCCCCAATACCCATCTACCCAGAGTAATGAAACCATGATGAAATGTCATGTCAGAAAGCCAGTTATCTTCTCATCTAACGTTTTAGTCACTTTTCATAGCCATGTATCTGTGGGGACCGTGGTGATCCCTTATCCACCCTGTGCAGAACACTGGAACCTGGAAGATCTCTCACCAGCATCCCGCTCAGCCAAGCCACGCTGTGCGACGCCGTGTGATTGCAAACACTGGCCCGTGCGTGTCCTCCCGCGGGGCGATGGAGAAGAGGTCCTGGCAGCGAGCGGTGCATGGCCCCTTCCCATCTCCAGGAGTACCCGAGATTTTCCACGGA
>NW_010407767.1:0-946 GCF_000710305.1 Buceros rhinoceros silvestris | reverse complement strand
GTGCAGGGCCCCTTCCCAGCTCCAGGCGTACCCGAGATTTTCCAGGGCTGCAGCCTGAAGTTCCTGCTAGCTCCCAGGCTGTCTTCTGCCTCCTCCCTTCCCTTCCACACTACCAGACAGAGCTGACTGAGTGGCCTGATCTCATCATAAGGTGGTTTGGTTTTCCCTGAACCCTTCACCTTAATCACCTACAACGGGGACTTCTGCCCGGTGCCAGCCCGGCTCAGCCTGCCTGCGCGATGCCCTGTTTGCCAGCGCGCTCAGCCCGCAGTTCAGCAAGACCCAAAGCACAACAATGGAAAATATTAGAAGCAACTGCAGCAACACAAATCAGGGATTAGGAGATAGGGGTGTTATTCTTGGCTGTGCCCCAGATTTCCTGAATGAGCCGGACAATTCCCTGCTCTGTGCTGCAGGCTGGCACATACAGAGTGGAAATCATAATAACCTACTTCCCAGCCCAGTGGGTCTCCCTCCCCTGCGCTTTCCAAGCCTTCTGCAAACCAGCTCCTAATTCAGAGCGACATAATTTAATGCAATGAAATTTGTGAAAAGGGTAATGACACTGTTCTGGGGGACAGGAAAGAGCAGATAAATTATGGAAAGCATCACCACCTTCTGCTTGAAGGGCCAGGCAATGTCTTCTGCGAGAATTTGTCAGGGGAAGCCAGAGACTTAGCAAGAGACTGATTGAGAAGGAAGAGGGATGGAGAACAGCATTTCTGCTACAACGTTCGGGCTCCCCAAAGCACACCATGTTCCTCCTCTGCGTGGACAAAGACGGTCTCCCAGGGGAGCATGTTAGAAGTTTAACCAGTGCTAGGCTTGATCCCAGGCGAAAGGTTCAGAAGTTCAGTCAAAGCCTTTCAGCTGACAAAACAATGAGCCTCCAGGAGCCAAGAGGTGAGGTACAAAGGAAAACCAGCCTAATAGGGAAATTAAATTG
>NW_010407766.1:13366-23483 GCF_000710305.1 Buceros rhinoceros silvestris | reverse complement strand
TTATATTAATATATAATAATCTGATCTTGCAAAGAAGGAAGATCAGATGCCTGTCACATTCAACTGTTTAATCCATTGTTATAGTCAGCCTGATTGATAGGAATAAAAGCCCTTCGCAACCAAGCCACAGCTCTGAGTTCATAGTTCAGAAGAGTCATAGGAAGACAATGAAGGGAATAATCAATGCAAATCCAACCCTGCACTTGAAGAGTGGCTATCATCAGAAGGCAACCAGAAGTCAGAGGGAAAACAGCGTTAAAAGGGCACTTCCACACAGATCAGTGCAGAGCAACCGAGGAACTTAAAACTGGGTTAATCTCTCTTTCTCCTACTGAGAAGCAGTGATGCCAGTTTAAGCCAAGACTTCAAAAGGTATTTGGGTGCCAAGTGAAGAAAATAACGCATAGAGAAACGTGTGATTAGTACGGGGGACAGTATCCAAAACCTCAGGAATGTAGAAGACAAAAAGTTAGCTATCTAAGTCATTGAAAACTGTGACACCAGAGCATTAGGACAAGGTATCCATAGTGTTTTCTTAGCAAGGTATCAGTTAAGAAGGGGTGGGGAACAGCACGTGTCAGGGTAGTCTGTCCCTTAGGCAGGAGAAGGAGCAGGGTTTGAATCCGGGGGCTCAGTTCAGATGTCTAGGAGCCTACTGCCATTTGAAAGACTTCTGACCTCCAGCTGCGGAACCAGAATGGCAAGAGCCTGCTCTAGGTCCTGTATCTCATCTGGCGCAGATCAATATAATTTTGGGTATCTTGAAACCACTGAAATATCTCAAGCAGCTGTCATGGGTTAGGGCTGGACCAATCACTAGACAAACAACAGATGCTCTATTAACCCTCTCCCTCCCCAAAGGGGAAGAGAAAGGGAATAAGGGAGAGTGATGGATTGGAAAAGAGAACTAAAACTGATGTAATGAAAATAATAACAATATCTATATTGTTAAATATATACAATACCAATACCCGACCCAACCCCCTGATGGCAGTTATGTCACACTGTGATGCTGTGGGCAGGCACTGGGGAAGGCCCAGACTGGGCTCGGCAGCACATGGGAAACAGAAGCTGGATGCTGGAACTGGATTCAGGAATGCACAAATTGGGATTGAAGGCAGAACAGACAGAGTCCTCCTCAGACACCGGCCATTGGAGAAGAGAGTTTGACTCTTGTGACCCCTCAGCTTTACACCAGATATGACGTCTATGGGATGGAACACCTGGTTGGTCAGTGTGGGGTCACCTGTCCTGTCCACTCCTTCCCGCAGGTGCAGCCTCTCCCTTACTGACCCCACCGTGGGACACAGGGCTCAGCAGTGACCTTGGTCTGCACAGGAGCAGGAACAAGCCAGAGTCTTTCTGCACCCCAACCCCTGGCCGTGACTGTGACCATCCAGCGCTGTCACTGCTGGGAGCAGCCACTGTCTGCACAAACACGCCGTGAACTCCAGACAGAGCCATCACCGAGCAGAGACGGAGCTGGGAAGGGAAATCTCTGAACAGAACGAGCTCTGTTCTAGCTCAAACCAGGACAGCAGCACTAAACCTCTTGTTTAGGAACTGAATTGATCTTCAGCAATCTATGTCCTGGACTCTTTAATACTGATGTAGCATAGCGATTAGCCTTAAATGCCACTATCTCTCT
The DNA here is from genome assembly GCF_000710305.1 of Buceros rhinoceros silvestris. Taxonomy (NCBI): domain Eukaryota; kingdom Metazoa; phylum Chordata; class Aves; order Bucerotiformes; family Bucerotidae; genus Buceros; species Buceros rhinoceros. The sequence continues at coordinate 21,835 of NW_010407766.1, read as the reverse complement.
TGATATCCCCAGTTTGCCAAAAAGACTAGAAAAAGAAAAAAAAAATACACAACAAAACAACACACCCAAACAAAACAAACAAAAAGTTATGGTCAAAAAGTTAATACAGGCCAGAGAGCACTACAAACAAGCATACATGTTGCAGTCACTGTTTGCTTACACTCATCCTAAAAGGAGACACACTCAACTACAAAGGATAGCTTTGGGGCAAAAGTCCCTGCCCCACGTTATTTACCAATAAATGTGTACCCAAGAAGTTTGATGTCTATCTCCTGATACGCTACAGATTCCTACACAACCTTTGACATCCATTAGCTGTCTGTAAACCAGAGCTGTAAACACTCCTTCCTTCTCCTTTGAGTATCTAGTCTTAAATTTAATCTGTGAATTCCTCCAGGAGATTTTCTTTTGTAATGTATCTACCATCACGGAGGTCCAGCTTTGTTTCAGAGGCACTAACACATAATGTCATGTATGAAATGGAGAGAAAACGAGCATTTCTTGTGTTCTGTATGGTATGGGCAGCATACAAAGCCTGTTGTTTATCCAGCTCCTCAAAGGTACATAGCTTCTATGCACCACAAAAACATCATTCTAGATCAAAATCTTAGGAAGCTTTCCATGGTTTGTCACCCCAGCAAGCCTCAGAGCTTCAACAGCTAAGAAAATTCATCTTGCAACCCCTCAAAATCTGAGAAACCACTCATACAAAATGATTTCATTTTCATTGTAGTGCCCCTCCATTCTGCTCCAACAAAAATCAATTACTTATTCTTGTCTCTCAGATACCGAAGTCTCTGGAAATGCTATGATGACATAGAGGACCTTGCTAAATCACTTACATACAACAAAAGGAATCATAATGGATCACAACCCTTCAGAGAGGGGAAACTGAGGCATTTAAATAACATGAGAGGACAGGTAAGCTACTGACAGACCATGCATACTCTAGATTCACTGTCCACTGTCTTACATACAAGACTTTTTTTTTTTTTTAAATGCTCCCCCGTCTTTGTAGAAAGAGCTGGTGATTTCTGTTAATCCCTGAACCGACATGCATCAGCTCAAACTCTAATGTTTCCAATAGCAGCCACAGTTCTCACCTAGGCTTGAACCCTGCTGGCTAAAACTCAGCCTGAAAGTTTTTGACAGAACGTATTTATTTTATATTTAAGGAGAAAAGCTAATTAATTTTTAGACCTTGCTGAATATGAGAATCTTCCCTTTATCGCTGGCAGTATTTACAATGGATCTTACAATGCTTCTTACACCGACAAAAATAAATAAATAATTAACATCGCAGCTTTAGCTGAATAAGGCATTTCCTAACAGTGGTACAGGAACTGGAAGCATTACAGCTAATTGAGCTTAAGTGTTCGTAGAGCAGACACACAAAGGTCAGGTTTTCTTAACAGCTTGTATGCTGTTAAACTGTGTTTGTTCTTGAATACCTACATCAGTCCTTTCCACCCCAAGCACTAATAACTGAAGCATACCAAGCTTCAAGAACCCCACTTAAGAGCCAGTTCCTTTGTTATGCTCTAGTAAAATACGTAAATTTGGCAGCAAATGCCAAGTACACCTCAATCACCATGTAGATCTGTGTTTGCACAAAGAGAATTAGACATTCTGTTTTGTGTTACTTCTCTTACAAAAAAAAAAAAAGTGTTTTCTTTTGGTTTTTTTTTTTCATGAATTCCCACATATTGGGGATGAGAAGGGACAAATATGTCATCTTAATTAATATAGGATATCTGCCTTTGCATTACAAGTTCTTAGAGAAAGCTATCCCTGAGAAAGGCAAACACCCTGGATTGGAATACAACAGAAGATCACACAATTACAGAATTCTTGGGCTGGAAGAGACCTTTAAGATCATTGAGTCCAAATGTTCCCCCTGCACTGCCAGGGTCCCTAAACCATGTCCCTCAGCACCACATCTACAGGTCTTTTGAACACTTCCAGGGATGGGGACTCCACCACCTCCCTAGGCAGCCTGTTCCAGTGCTGTACAACCCTCTCTGTAAAGAAATTTTTCCTAATATCCCATCTAAAGTTCCCCTGGTGCAACTTAAGGTCATTTCCTCTCATCCTATCTCTTGCTACACGGGAGAAGAGACTGACCCCAACCTCACTACAGGCTCCTTTCACGTCATTGTAGAGAGTGATGCCGTCTCCCCTGCATCTCCTTTTCTCCAGGCTAAACAACCCCAGGAGGGGGAACCTCAGCTACTCCTTGTAAGTCTTGTTCTCTAGAACCTAAGATGAAACACCTCTGCTCTTGTAGTAATTTCCACCAGCTTTTCACTACCCTTACTGTTAGAAATAATGAAGTAAATGTCTTCCTGCCACTCAGAAATTGTCTGGCTCCAGCTTGTAGGCATTGATTCTTGTTGTGTTATTTTCTCTGATACATTTGAGAATCCTGAATGCTCAGTATTTTCCTGCAAAGATGTTACAAATACAGGGCAATATAGTTTCATCTAAGTCTTCATACCAGTAATCTATACACATTTCTAATTTTTTCATATATGGTGTTATTTTCAACTTGGAATTTTTCCACATCCACTTTAATAGGTAGCAGAAAGAGGTGTCTAATCTTGACCATTCCAACAAATAACTAAAACCTCTTCCTGCACCCTAAGGAGGACACATCTGAGCGATATTTCTACTGCATGGAAATCTTCAGAACCAGCCAACCTAGGCTCATTTTATTTGTCAGTGGTAAGAGACAGGCAATAGTAGGATAAGGTTGTTGTGGTTCCTTTCAGCCAAGGATGAATGTTGGAAATAGCCGGGAATAACCTGTGTCCTGAAAGTGCCTGTTTCTGTGCATTGACTATAACAAAGACAATGATTATAAAAAGCATCTAAAGTCAGTGGTAATAACACCAACTTGACACTAGTGAAGGAATATATTCAAATATAGGTGTCTTGAGTTACAGAAATATAATAACAGGTAAACAATGGCAAGAAAACACAGCATCATGAGATTCGATGACAAAGTTAGGCACTCTTGGAAACTGCTTCTTCCCTTTTACTATAGCCCAAATGTGGAGAGGCTTGTCGCCCGAACTATCTCACTAAGTGAGATGCTTTAGCTGAGAAGTAATTAATCCTCAGGATTCAGGTTCAGGACATATCAATCGAAACCAACAGCATTTATTCCAATCATGTTTAAGCCACAGTTTCTCTGGGGCTCCTTCTAAGGCCCAAAGTCCCTTCTCAGCCCTTCAGAACCCTTAAGCCAGACCGATCTGGTAACTTAATCTCCGTGCTTGCAATTGCTAAGTTGATTATCTTCTCTCACAGGCTTGGAAAAGCATTATTTAGCTTTCTTCAAACTTCAGCTCCCTAAAATTGTATGAGAAACTGCCCCTTTCTTGAGCTATTTCTGTTCCAGGCTGACAGGAGCAGTAACTAAAGTGTAGGTCTATTGATTAAATATCCTTATTTTTTTTTCCCTGTAACAGCATAAGGCATTTAATCAATATGGCAATGCCCCATATGCTGGACCAAAGGCACAATATCCAGTAATCATAAACAGACTTGAAGAAGTGGTGTAAAGCGATTTTATGACCTGACACCTAGTGAAACGTCCATTCGTAGTGGAATAGATACATACATTTCCTCCTGCAAGCTGGTTACATAAAAAGAACTAAATATCGCAGGGAGCAGCTGTATAGTTTCAGCTTGACAGAAAAGACTCCTATGATACTACGATTTCACATACATCAAAAGGACACAGATTTTCCAAAAGCACATCTATACAACGTGCCGTATATTTCCTGAATGTGATGCACAAACACATCCCAAGAGGAGAAGAACATGGCAGTCTATCTAACATAGTTATATGGATCCTGCTACTATAACACTTGAACTGCTCACAAGCTTATTATTTTCCGATTGTAATTCTCCTCACAACCTTTTTTTGGGACTGGGTAGTATATTTATCATTAGAAGGTAGACCTGATCTGGGTTGAAATAGTTTTTCAATAAAATAATGCCACTTATGGTCATTATTGTTGGGGTTATGTAGATACCGGTGAATGCCTTACTGCAGATACACCTGTATTAAACAAACAAACAAATAAATAAAATAAATAATAGCACTAATCACTTCAGTTGGGAAACTACGAGGTGCAGAGAGTTTGTGTTCTGTGGCTATGAGATACCTTTCATCAAAGCAACATTATGAGTAAAATCATAACCTATTCCTCCACACATCCATTTACCTTTTTTCAAATAAATATAAATATACATCGGCAACTTTTTTGACAAATCTGATGAAGATCTGCCTCACATCATTAAGGTCAAAAAGCCTGTAGCACAGAAATTGATTCCACAAGATATTTTATTCCCCCAAACTTAACATGGAATTATTTATCTGTTTTCCCCTATTTGCCATCTCAGAGAAAACCTCCTTGGCCTTGGTAGGTGATATTATAAACGGAAGGAAATAATGGAAATAGGATAGTGCAAGCGAAAATACTTAAGAAAAAAAGAACATTTTAATTTTTCACTCAGGACATGGTAAAAAACAGACATTTGCAGTGCCAGTGCTTAAGACCGTGGTCCATTCAGCAAGAATTTAAAGTGGTCAGAGGGCATAGTCTTCTGTCAATGTCCTAATTGCTTGGTGGGAGTTTGGCAACTGAGACTGCTAATTATAAAAATTCAGAGGTCATCAGCAAAACTCAATATTCATTAGCTCAAAGCTTTTGAAAATGAAAAGGCCAATCAATTTCTATGAGAATCTTAGGACAGAAGCCAGGGCTATTCATCTGATAAGACTCATTAAAGACTGGAACCCAAAAGGTAGTCTGGTGGTCACACTAAAGTCTACATTTTCCTGACATCTGTCAGTCATTTTTTCTGTAAAGCCACGAAAAACAAATTCAGTAATTCTCAGTTTCGACCATAATCTTGACCTTGTTCTGAAAGAGGAAATTTAAAAAGACTTCTGCACCCAGTCCTACCTGGCTATAAGGAAATGTGTATATTTAGAACCCTCCTTCACTTCCCTCTATCTCCTATTTCAGACCTTCAGGACAAAAATCTCCAAGATTAAGCCTCATTTGTTCGGTAACAGCACAGACTTTCTATTGAGGTGATATCTGGCAAATAAAGGAGAACAATTCTCATCACTAATATGTTTCTTTGGAAGAGTGAGAGGTAATTATCAGCTTGCAGATCTCTTGTGACATGAGGAGTGGCTGAGGGAACTGGGGTTGTTTAGCCTGGAGAAAAGGAGGCTGAGGGGAGACCTTATCACTCTCTACAACAACTTGAAAGAGGTTGGAGTGAGGTGGGGATTGGTCTGTTCTCCAGAGTAACAAGTAATAGGATGAGAGGAAATGGCCTCATGTTGTGCCAGTGGAGGTTTAGGTAGGATATGAGGAAAAAAATTCTCCACTTAAAAGGTTGTAAATAAGGAGGTTGTAGAGAGGTGGGGGTTGGTCTCTTCTTCCATATAACAAGTGACAGGATGAGAGGAAATGGCCTGAAGTTACGCCAGGGGAGATCTAGGTTAGATATCAGGAAAAACTTTACAGAGAGTGTTGTCAAGCATTGGAATAGGCTGCCCAGGGATGTGGTGGAGTCCCCATCCCTGGAAGTATTTTAAAGATGTGTAGATGTGGTGCTTAGGGATATGGTTTAGTGGTGACCTGGCAGTGCAGGGGGAACAATTGGACTCTATGATCTTAAAGGTTTCTTCCAACAAATGCAATTCTGTGATTCTGTGAGATCCTTGGAAAGTCATCTTGGAAAATCCAAGGTGGCAGTCATCAGAGCTAGCAAATCCCAGGAGTTCAGCATTATGCAGAGAGGCCAGTTAAATTCAGGAGGCAGCTTAGCTGTCAGAGAGATGACAAGGTATCTGGTCAGGCATTTCAGAAAACCCTAATAGCTTGGGCACAACTGGTTGCACTGATCTTGTTACCCTGCCTGCAGTGGTAACAAGTGTGGGCATCTGCACGTTGATTTGTGTTACAGAGTGCAATTTGGGATATGGCAAACCAAAAAGCTAATTGTGTAAGATTAATTTCACTTGACTTTAGAAGTCTGAAAACCAAATAATTAACCAAAGTAATTGTCCTCAAGGGAGCAAGGCATTGAATCCCAAAGCTGATCTTTAAAACGGGGGAGGATGACTCACCTTCTATAGGCACTGATCTTCCTCAAGTGATTATGAAGCAAAGCTTGACAATCGGTTTAGCATAGATTCAGAGTGAGATGCATGTAGCCAATCTAGACACCCTCAGCTCTTTTTACAGTCAAGAAGAGGAAATACTTTCATTTAAGCCAGCCATTCACCTGATAAATTTCAGATCTTTGCTGTAGGATGAGATGAATTTGTAAATCTTTGTAACAGAAATATCAAGAGAGGTTTGAAAGATGTATGAATGGAAATTTCTGTGGTTGAAAATACCGGAGCAAACATTAAGTAAGTGAAGGATTACAGAAATGGCACACACTGATAACCAAGGACACAATGGAAAATAGTTAAATTGATAAAGACCAGTGAATGCGTCTTTCTTCCAAGAAAACACTGTCTGAACATTTCTGTGTAGAGGAACATGAGACTCAAGAACTTGAGGTAGAGCTGTTTGTCCTGTCCCACACAAGACATGCTGGCCATGCTACTTGACGCACATATCGCTGTGATTATGGTATTATGATTATATGAATTATGATGCACGGGTGTGCGAGTGTGAGCAAAATCTATGAGACAGTGAGTATGAGTGAGAATGCATCACTGAGATCAATTCCATTAAAAATAAATATCACTCCCATCTTTTGTGCTGTGAATGTGCCTATTTCTGACCCCTGATAAATGAAAACAAGAATAGGTAACCAGTATATACATCTCTTTTCCCATGTAATAAGTGACAGGACCAAAAGAAAGGAGCTCAAGTTGCACCAGGGGAGATTTAAGTTGCATGTTAGGAAAAAAATCTTTACAGAGAGGGTTGTCAAGCCCTGGAACAGGTTGCCCAGGGAGGTGGTGGAATCCCCATCCCTGGAAGTGTTTAAAGACATGTAGATGTGGTGCTGAGGGACATGGTTTAGGGACCCTGGCAGTGCAGGGTGAACATTTGGACTTGGTGATTTCAAAGGTTTTTCCAACCAAATCATTCTGTGATTCTGTGATAATGAGTGATTGAGGAAATATTGCTATACCTATATACGTAATTGTCAGGTTAGCATGACATAAAGTTGAAAAATTACATGCAATACATTTTCATTTTACTTGGAATGATCTCTTTTTCCTTAAAACATTTTGCAATAGCTGAAATATTCCCTTTCCACCCTACCCTAACAATTATTGTGAAAGAACATGCTGGTTTAAATGCTTATTCAAGGTCATTTTCCTCTCTTGCATTAATGTTTGCATATAATAGAAACATTCAAGTGCTGTATGTGAGACTGGGGGGACCAAGGCACATGGGTTTAAAGAGATTCGACAGACAACCAGCACTCTGCCTTTAAAGGGGAAAAATCAATGACTGAATTTATAGTTCTCAGAAGCACAGCAGGGATGGTGCATAATGCCACAAAACTACAAATTTATAAAAATCTGATCGACATTTGCAAGAATTCTGCCTTCAGGGGAGCTCGGAGTTGTTATGGCACATTGTAGCCTTTAACGAATTACAGTTCTCTATAATTTAATCTGATGCACCTGAAAATTAAAAGAGTAAGCACTTTCGGGGGATGGTTGTTAGTCACAATAGGTAAAGTTCTGCTTTCCCTGCCCTGAAGATACAGTTGGAGTAAATACTGATTTCAGCACTTAGTCCAGCTTTACAGTGGAGGAATTTGGAATGAAACGTGTTACAGTGAAAGAGTAACTCAAACCTCCTCCTCATTCTTCAGTCCAAACCTCTTTCCTCCAAAAATCCACTATCAACAGAAAAATAAGGAGCAAAACAAAGCGAATTAACAACTTGGATTTATTATTTGCTACTTGGATCCATTCTGGATTGAAACCAGGATATCCAAGACCAAAATTTACCTTTGTTCTAATATAACCATAGAAACCATCTGCAGTTTGGCTTGGTCACTAGATTTGGACATGCAATGGCAAACACCTCTTCAAATAAAGAGAAGGAAATCTTCTCAAAGCTTGGCTTTTCTGGGCTGTTCTTTGTTGGGAGGTTAGTGTAACTGCAAACAGTCAGACTTTGGGTTTTAGGTATGATTGTAAATGCGAATAAGCTCAAGCAGACATAAGTAGGGAATTTGTGAAAGGAAAGAAGGGAGCTGAAGGATAAAAGAGGAAGGAGCAATTGTTTTAATCCTATTAAGAGCCTGATTAATGCAATTAAAGAAACTTATTTCAATTAGGGCATGTTTCAAGCTGCTTTACTCAAAGGCACTTCTCCCTGCGGTACCAGCCTTTAGCACACTAGATATGACATCAAGTTTTGTACTGCTAGTACTATCATTCTGTCCCACTTAATC
>NW_010407766.1:10964-13254 GCF_000710305.1 Buceros rhinoceros silvestris | reverse complement strand
CAGGAATTAGGATCTTGCATAATTTTCATAATTTGGGCCTAAAGGATTTAGAAATGCAGAATAGGGGTATAGGTAGGATGTGTCACAAGGTCAAATTTCTTTATTAAGGGGAAAAAAAATACCTGAACCATCAGCGTTTTTCTGTTTGGAGGCTGCAAATCAAGTAGGGGAATAATTTTCGGGGAATGCCAAAATGGGCTTGTTTTTTACGTGCCAAAAAGCACTGTGAAATTTTTATATTTTTCTGTTTGTGAAGAGAAGGTTTGTGTGTCTCCCTCCCCAGAAAGAGGAAGGAGGATCTGCTGCAGGTCAAAAAACAGCCTTAATATGCCAGACTTATGCTGGTGAACCACGGCTGTGACAAGGATTCTTGTTGGTGAGTGAAGGGGCAGCGGGCACCTGGCTTAAAGAAGAGGAGGCAGCTGCCTGCTTTGCTCAGTGAAACACTCAGGAAAGTCTCAGGGGAAAACAGATTATTTTGTTGCATTATTTGAAAAGCTCATTGCTGTATTTTGGACTATAATAAATGAGGTAAATGTGCAAGAAGAGGGAGTAATTCAGCCTGGATTAATCCTTCGCTCACTGAGAACCAGAGAGCATCTGACATCTGCTGAAAACACGTCTTCCATCTCTAATTCATTTGAAACTCTGGACATTGTTTGGTAAAGGATGTCCTCAACTCTTCACGACTGTATGGAGAACTGGAAACTCCTGAATTACACTTTCCTGTTCAACTCAATACGGGATTTCAAAGGTAAAACATTCACATTAACACCCCAGAATTCTCCCTGAATCTGGGGTAAATATCTGAAAAACTTAAATGAAGAAAGAGTGGGAAATGTTGATTGTGAATATGAAGAAAAAAAAAAAAACTTAAGCAATGAAATGATATCAAGGAACATCCTTCTTCATAAGTGCTTCATAAAGACACATTTTACCTCCATTTCATCATGTTCATTCCTCAGTTTGAGGTAGATTTGAGAGTAAATGTGCAAGGGGAAGGCAGCTTTTCACTCTGAAAAGCAATTTTCTGTTTGGCTGGGAAAAAAGAAAAAAAGAGCAAAAAGAAAAAAAGAGCAAGAAATAAAGCTGTATACAAGTTCAGCTTGAGACCTCACAGACCCAGGAATGAAAAATTTTAAATGAACCACTGATGCGCTCTGATGAAGAATGCTATGGAGGAGAAAAAAAGAGAAGAAAACAAACAAACAGGAGTGAGCTTCAATGGGAGATTGGCGTGTTGTCAAGGGCAGCATCTGCTGCTGTGCAAGCAGAACTAGAATTGCAAAGGCTACCTCGTACTCAGCGCTTCTGGGTACCGAATGCTCACCAGCTGAGGTTATGAAGATATATTCCCCACAGGGCATGCTCTAGTCATGGATGCGTACACAGGAATCTCACTGGATTTTCATGCATTTGCCCGTAAAGAGAATTCCATAAAGGAATTGAATTAATTTGTACGTTTCAGGCAACCTCAAAGTGCTGACAGCTGAGTCTGCTTAAATATGGGAAGAGCTCCTATTGTCAGCCACCCTCTCCTCCCCTATTCTGGAGATGATAGGAATGGCTAAACCTTTCAAGAAACAGCTCTTGACCTACAACAATGATGGCAGTGCCAGAACTACAATGTAATCCAACATTTGCGTGGTGCAGTGATTTTGGATTTGGAGGGGATTATCTACCACACAGCTTTAAGCTGCCCATGTCTGTTCATTAACAACCAATCCTGTTTCACATGGTATATGTGTTGGGACAGCATCCCATACCATGATGCTGTTCTTTCTGCATCTGCTGGTTTCATACAAAACTGGCATGGTGGACTTGCTTCTTTCTTCTGCTTTCTTGTTGAGCAAGATTAACTTGCTTTGTATGTAGACAAGTGAGTTTTGAGGGGATCACCCACACTTACAAAAAGGTTTGGTAAACAAGATCTACTACAGATGGAAGGCTTAGGAAAAGACTGGAAGAAAATACGGCAGAGGAAGACAGGTTAATTGCCTATAAATATTAAAAAAAAAGGTCTGTAAAAAGAGACTTTTTTTATTAGTTAGTGAAGTCAAACCAAGTAGTATTAGACTAACATCATGGCAGGGAATATTTAATGCTTCACAAAAACCACTCTCAAAAGCCATTTGAAGCAATCGATCTGGGTGCCAGGAAGGACTGAAGAATAATTTTCACAGGGAGTATATAAAAACCTCGTCTTTTTCTCTGAAACATGGAAGAAATCAAATCAAACTACCTAAAATGAAGAGAGAATGATGCCAACTGATATACTTGGGTACTGCTG
>NW_010407766.1:545-10863 GCF_000710305.1 Buceros rhinoceros silvestris | reverse complement strand
TGAACCATTCCCAAGGTGACATAGGGCTTTCCCAGGTGTTGGTGGGATGGGTGATGGCCTTTGTAACACAGTCCTCCTGAACTGGTGGCAGAACAACCAGCATATACGCATGTTTACGAGATGTGACTAATGCCTTTAACTTTCTTAAATCCAAAGAATATAAGGTGAATCAACGCTTCTTCTGAGCTTTAGTCCTAAGTGACAGGGTTTTTTTTCTTTCTTTTTTTCCAGAAACTCTCCCAGGAGGTTTGAAATTAAATATTTCCAGTGATTGAAAGGAAACTGAGAAAGATGCAATTTAAGTAAATTTTGGGTTTGATTAAAAGTGCTGTGTCTTGAATGCCAGTCATGTCCAGCATGGACAAACCACGGCAACACAGGAGCAGTATGAATTTCCCACCATCTGCTGCCTTTGTGGCATAGACACCCATTTATCCATTCCCTCCCTCAGCAGTCACTGCCAGTGGGGACATCTACACCAAGAACTAATGTATTGTGCTGCTACAGCCATATTCATCAGAGCTTAATCAATCTGCAGCTTTTACCAGATTGACATATGACAGGGCTTTCAAGTACTAGCACATCAGTGCATTTTGTTAGCAAGGCGTCAGGCAGCAGGGTGCAACTTAACTGCAAGTGAATTTATTTATTTAGTGTGTTGACAGACTTAATGAACCTGCAGTGAGCGCTGTACCACAGAGGTCAGGGTGCTTTGGGTTCTTGTGCTGAAGAACTTCTACATCGTGGTGTTATCTGTTGTGTAGTTACAGTCAAAGTTACCCAGATTTTGCAGGCTGTACTGAGGTTGTTCACTGATACTGCTCTACCCCTGACATATCCCCCCACCCCCCACCATCTTTCACCTTGCTGCTTATCGGTTCAACTATGTAAGATGCTGGTGATGTCAAGGAATTGGTGGCTAGTTTGGTTTTCAGGCTGAGGCAGAACAGAAGCTTCAGGGGGTTTATTGCTCCTCCTCTCCTTCTATCTCGACATAAGAGAGGAAGTGACACAACTGCAGCATGTATTTGAAATTCCCTATCTACAATGTTCAGATAACAATCGGTCTGTTATGGGGAAATGAGCAATGTAAAGGCAAAGAAGATTTGCTACATTATTTAAACAACAGGTGGGAAGACAGAGGATCAGAGAGTATAGAGTTAAAAATACGTCTTTTTATCCTCTGGAGTGATTACAAGGAAAAGCTTCTGACTCCTTCCCACATCTTTAGACATTGGAACTCTAGAAGAGAAACCAGAAAAACCCTAGCCATGAGGCAAAGTTTTGCCCTACGAGTTTATGCTCTCTGAGGAGTCATCTGTGGATGGCTGCATGGCGGCCAACATTTTATCCACTTCTGCAAACAAAGCATGTACACCCCAATTTTACGATCTGTTTGAGAACAGACATTCAACAACTTCTTTTTGTTGCTCAATCCTAATTAGCTTTGGATGCTAAAATGCAAGGGAGGCTGAAGTAAAGCAATAAAACAACACCCCTGCTGCCTGTCACTGACAGCAACGCTGCTGAAGAAGACTGGGGATGCATGTTGCAGAGGTAATCTAATTCCTGGTAGCCACTGGGTGTATATGGAAATGGTTATTGATGCAGCAGGCTGCCGTGCTACACAGAGGGCCATAGCCAGCAGACACCACAGGCATTTCATGACAGCTCCATTCAGCAAGGCAATTGTTTGGGGTGGGAGAAAGCAGAAAGCATCCCTCACCTGGTCCAGAAGCAGCATTGTCAGTGTGGGACATATTCTGCTCTCTTTGTACCAGATTATTTCTGGTCTAATTCCTCGATGATTCTTCAGGTTCATAACAATGACACAGAGAGCAGAGTCTGACTTTGTGGCTGTTTCTCTGCATGTTAGAAAGTGCTCCAAGTAATTAAAGAGAAATGTAAATTTAAAAAAATGTAGTTGCTTATCTTCTAGACTTTGCCTCTCAGCTCCTCTGCAGCTTTGTGTTGCTCTGTGGTCTCATTTCCTATGGCACAGATCAATCTGCTGCCTGGTCTTGGGCATACTGCTCTCATTTCCAAATCCTTGGACTTTCTGGACTTGCTTTATTGCAAGTGTCTGATCCTCTGCTCTGTTTAAACCCTCTCTAAGTGCAATACCCAGAATTCAGTGTCCTCCCTGCCAATACAGTTTGGATTTGTGCCAGCAGTACCAATATTCAGCATTCTTTTTCTGTCCAAAATGAGTTTTCAGGTGGGTACAGAAATATGTCATCCCTCCTCTGTCCTTCTGCATATCTACATCTAAGAAGTGTGAATTCTACTTGCCATTTCTAGGGGCTTACAACCAATTCATGACCATCACAGTTATGATCATGGTGGAAAACATTTGTTTCCATATGTTATTTGGGATTAGTCTCTATCAGAACCTGAGGGTCCAAGCTGTGCCTCAGTCACCTCTTCATGTTGACTCTATTATATCTTTTAACATCAAAAACCTCCCCCTCCATTTTATAAAATCAAGAATTCCTTTAAGACCATGAAAAAATATCATCAGTAGTAAGAGAACTATGTAATATTCTTACTGACCACACTAAAACTACTCTAAAATCTGTGGGTCAAAAAAAGTTCCGTCTGTTTATAAATAAATCCCAAAAAGCAAACCTGAAAAAAAAAAAATACACTGAATCAAACAAGTCACCAAGGAGTACACAAAGTTCACATCTAACTGGACCATCAGGAATAAAATTTAGATATCTTGTGACTCTTAGCACAACTGCCAGAACTGGTGCACTGCACTGATATATTTGCATCCATGTGAACACTGAGCTCAGCTTAAAAATCATTCAGAGTGCTGCAGAAGTTTAGGCATCCCTAGTAGAATTATTTTTTTTTTATTGGAGACCCTTAAATTGTCTGGGAGCTGCAAAAAGAGAGTGCTTTCCTGGGGAGGGCAGGTCAAGAGAGAGGTTAACAGCAATGTGAGCTGTGGCAGCACCCTCACCGACATGGGCTCAGTCCCACAGCACCTGAGCGAGACCAGAGCAGGTCTAGTGACAGTGATCAGTCATCCAAAAGGTCAGAGACCTCCAGACACATCTGTAGAAACAAGGCAGAACCAAGGCCAAGCCAGAAAGTCAAGCCAGTGAGCTGGGTGAGGTTCAGCATGGTACTTGTCCAGGAAGGACAGATCTACATCACAGCTCAGGCAGGGACCAAGAGCAAGGGATTGAGCTTCATTTTATCTCCCAGGCAACGGGGTGCTGCTCCTGTGGAGGCATCTCACAGGTCTTTCTCATGGTAGTTTGATCCAAGGATACAGAGCAATGTTTATTAGAGCTGGCCTAAATCATCGTCAGCCAAAGCTCTGGGGTAAGAGGAAGACAGACAGATAGTGTCAGTGCGCTCAGGCCCCTACATAAAATTCGGCACCAAGCAGCCACCTCTATACTCATAACTCAAAAATGGGTGAGACATAGGCACAAATGCTGCTCTCCATCACCCATGCACGCTTTTTGATGCAGCTTTGTCCTATTCTCCCAAAGGATGACCCAGGTCCAGCACAGAACGTGCCAGTGCCCATTCCTAATGGACAGTTTGAATGCTGTCACCTTTCTGCATGGGAGATATCTCTGCTCATTGAAGCAGGGTTGGACTGGATGACCTTTAAAGGTCCCTTTCTACCTTAAGTATTCTATGATTCTATAATTAAACCATGGGGACATGACCAGGCCTCAGATCCACAGGACAGCCCCTGATCTTATTTTATTGAGCAGCATAGATGCATTTCCTCCTGAATTCTACCAGCACATTAATTTTCCCTCTTCCTATAAATCCTCCTTATTTCCAGCCTGATGCTAATCAAGCATAACCAGGACTCAGAAATCCAGCAGCTTGTTAAAGTGAAATGTGATGATTATCTGTTACTCTTGAAGGAGAGTGCAATGCCAACCCAGCTCCCACATACCTCCCCTTCAACGCCTGTGTGGCTCAACTACCTCATCCAGAGGACTACCAAGGACACCCGCTATAATTTTATTGACTCCTCTTTTGTGGAAATGATTTGGAGAACAAATGGTGATTGCAGATCAAGTCCAGGACACCTGAGAGACAGGTAGAAAATATTTGAATAAAGCCAAGTGATTTATGGGATTTACGCCCAACAGCAGCTCTAACCAAAATTGACAGAAAATGCCGAGTCTCGTCACCTCTGTCAAATTAAGCCAGCGATTCTGGTCCCTAAAGCAGGTGCCTAGCAGGAACACACATTTTTGCAGGGAGCAGGCAGGGGAGGAGAAGAGAATGAGAACGAAAATCAAATAATGACTCATGGCTGCTGCATTTTCTGATTAGATAATGATGGTTTGTGATACGATATGAACATGTCCTGTTTACATTGCACCTTGCAGCATGATCTGACAGGCAACAGTGAAAGCAATTATACAAACACCATTCCTGAAATATCTCTCACTAGATACTGCTACAGATATCCAGTGCTGGAGACTCTAAAATCTCCCCAGAAAGTGTTTCCTTCTCCTTATCATTAGACAGCTTTTCTAAATATCTGCACTGATTCTTGCCGCAGTTTAATTCCATTACCTCTTGTTCTTCCTGCCTGTAATAAACACAAGGTAATGATTACTCTTTTCCTCTTTGCAGCAGACTTTTTTGTACCAAGACACTGTTATCTTCACCTCTGTCTTCTCTTTTTTAGCTTAACCAACTCTTTTTTTTTTCGTATCTTTTCTGCACTCAGGCCTGCAAGCTCTCAGATCACTCCTGCTGCTCTCCCATGTCTCAAAATGAGTGTCCAACACCAGACAGCAGACTAAATTGTCCTAGTCTAATGTGATGAAGATTCTCACTAAAGCTATGTTAAAGAATTATTTTTAAGGAACTTAAAGCATATCATCTTAACCCAGGCACCACCTATCACTGAAGTAAGAACTTAGACTCGCACAATAATGTGTCATAATAAACTGCCTTGCAATGGAATCTGTCCAGCTAAGTGTGGCTCATCATCCAGCTACCTAAACACAAGCATCTGGATATGAAATGCGCTGCCACATTTAACACACCTACATGGACCTGAGTGACGTGGCACAAGGCCATGTTTGAGGCCATAACAGACCTCTCAGACAGTGGGAGGCTATGGAATCACTGAACGCATCTTTGAGTAGAATACATGAATCGTAATACTTCCTATTACTAGTGAATGTGTAGGGCACTTAGATAACACACTCAGTGATGTATTCATAATTCAGGTACACCCAGACTTAGTCGAGGTCCCATCCCACGAGTTTGCTGAGCTACAATGAATTTTATCTTTGTGTTCTTTGCTCATGGCAAAGATACACAGTACTTGGATTTACTTTTGCTTAAGTTGTTAGGAAATATGCTTAAGATGTGTGATCCGGCACTGCTGAAAGCTGAGTGCATGCTTGGTGACTGCTCAGGGCTGGCACACAGTAATTTGCTAAGCAGCAATAGAGCAGTTTTGATTTTCAGTCTTGACCCTTCATTTTACACAAATATAAAATGGGTAATTGAGCCACACTGATAGTCACAAAGCATTGACTTCAATCACTTCTTGACTAGTTTTAGATCTTTTTGCACCTGGCATGGACAGGGAGAAACATTGCTCAGTATCAAGAGGCTCTCAATCCCTCAGCTTACATTGTGTAGATAACACAATAAAATAGAAAAAACCACTCAACAAAAAACGAGTATGATGAAGCAGAGAGTTGAGATATTAAGAGAAAAAAGTAACAAAAACAATTACTATGCATCATATTATTGGATAGGGTATTGTTGAGTTGATTTAGAACAAGAATCAAGCATAGTTTTTGTTTTATGCTGCATGATTGCATGACCATCAACATTACTGAAGAAGAGCTGGAAGGAAAGAGAAAACTGAGTCTTTGAACCTGGAATGAAAGTAACTAGAAGGAACTTCATGATACTACATTTCCACCTACTTGAAGGTTTCTTACATCTTTCTCTGCAGCATTCGTGTTCAGAGATTTTTTCCTGAACTTCAGATTTCAGGAACTCAGAATAGGAAGTCAGCTGTCCTACACTCCCTCCGAAAGCAACAGAGAGAAATGGGCATCTCCAGACAATGGTTCAGCCCACATGACATCAAGATGACAGAATGCCTTGGAAACATGGGTCTTAAAAATAACGGCAGGAGGATACCATTTGGTCCATGGTTTCTGAGTCTTGGGGATAAATATCTTGCATGCTTTCCCAGTAATAAGCAAAAAGGAAGACAGCTAGGTATGTTCAGTCATACAAACACATGCTATTGATATTCCTTTTAGGTAAAAGAATCTGGAACTTAAAGAAAAATGTGATCACGGTATTTTTTCTTGTATTGTTGGTCACTGAAATCAGTTGCTAATACATCCTTACGCTTCTAAATATCCAATAATGCACCCTTCATTTTTTAAAGACACAACTGGGGAGACAGCAGGGGAAAACTTGGAGACTATGAGTAGAATTTCAGATTTTTTGACTTAGAAAAAAATAACCTTACCTGCACGTTCATGAATTCTCTCCAGTACTATTAAATCAGCAAATACGACCTGTATAGTGAATAGAGCTCTATTCTGCTTCCATTAATGGCAATGAGAATTGTGCCTTTGACATAAGCGAAAGCCTGAAGTTACAGATTTATTCCTTTCTTTAAACTCTTTGGAAAAAAAAAAAAAGTCTCAGGAAAAGAGTAATATCCACTGGGACCGGCTCTAAAGAGTAGAGGTAAGTGCAAACAGAGTTTATTTTACTTTTCGATACGTTTCAGATCTATGTAAGAAAAATGTCTTCTACAGTAAAAAGAACTGATGCAAGAATTGTTTCTCATAAATGGACAGCACTGTTGTCTATAAAAACCAGAATGATACATTGTCGCTCACTAGGCAAAAGAAAAGCAAGATGGACCCACTAAAAATGGAGCTACTGCAGTATTCATTGTGACATGAAAAACAATGAATTTCTGACCCACCGTATAAATCGATTTTTCTGAAGAGTCATCATGAAAAAGATGTAATAATGAAATTGTTCTTTATGAAGAGGGCGTGTCTCCTTTAGATGCTTCCTAGTGTTTGAAGATCATTCCACAGGAGTCCTTAACCCCAGTTTGCTCCACAGTCTCCCCAGTACCTATCCAGGAAGGCACCTGGACAGCCATAGTGCAACTTTTCACTGAATCTGTCTCACTGCACAAAGGCCAGGAACTGACTCGTCTCCCCAGTGTCTATGTGAGGGACTCCACATCATTTGCTGGCTTTTTCTGTCCCGTAAGACTGCCAGTAGTAGTCTAACGCTACATTGGACTGTTGTCTTCCTTCTTCAGAGACGACTTTACCAAGAAAAAGCCATCACTTCCCTTTCTTTACGGCCTTTGCTTGACTGCTGCTGTGTAGAAGGAATGATTGGGACTCTTCTGGGTCTTAGCCTGAGCCACATTCCAAAGTTGTAGTGGGGACATCATTCTAAGCATCCACATCCTCACCACCACCATTGTCTTCCAGTACAGCCAGCCAAAGGACTTACCAATCTGCATCTGCAAATATCACCCACTGATCTCCCTGGGAAGCAAATTTCTCCATCAGCTTTTCCTTGCCTGCCTCTCCTTAAGGAAAGAGAAATTTCTGAGTTCCTGGACGGTGCTCCCCAGCACTACATCTTCTAGAGAACATTGCAGAGTCCCTCCACAGACTTACTCATTCTGCAGAAACTTGTATGGTTTTTATTCACTTCTGACAACACAATTTTAAGTTCTGCCGGAGCTGATGTTGCTTTTCTCCCTGGCAAGACACCCGCCAATTTAAATCAGTTCCTCTTGTGAACAGATGAAACAGGAAAAGACAGTTTGATGATGGATTCTCACCAGAACCTAGAAATAATGTAATGAAATATATGTATTTTCCTGATGTTGATGAAAGATTACTTAGAACCAGTACACAGGAATACGGAAATAGATACGCTGATGCTGATGTTAATTGCTGATGGCCTCCACAGACCATGAATAAAAAGATAGTTGGCTAGTGATTTGTCTATCAAGAAATTCAAACAACAGGAATGATAAAGAAAGCAATGAAAAAAAAGACAGCACTGATACCTGGCTTACTTGGCAGGACTGCCTGGGTTTATGGCTGCCCAACAGCCATATTTGAGTTATATACTGGACAGAGGGGCTTCCAAAAAAAAAATAAAAATTTCAACCTCTAGTAAGCAAGTGCAACTACTCTCACAAAAGCACTGGGACTTAATGTGTGTGTAGGACTTATGTCTCATCCGGTCATGCACATTTCTGGTTCTTCATAGGTTTCATAGCCTGAATCAAAGGACTTGATGCACCTTCCTTTCTTAGTCTGAACACAGTGCAAAAAAGGAAGCAAGTGCACCAAAACCAATTAAATAATAATTTCCTACGAAACTACATGTGCAAAGCCCAATTGATTATTTTCCAACTTATGCTGCTTAACAGCCCACAAAGATTTGAATCTCGCTGTGTTTTTTGTTCATCGGAGGGTCCACAGGGAGTCTACAATCCAAACTTTGTTCTTCTGTTAGATGACAATCTGTCTCTGTGTTAGACAATCTGTGTCCAAAATTCCCGTTTTATGTTAGTGGAGATTACAAATACATCTAGGTAATTGATTTTTAATGTTCCAGATTTTACTTAAAAAAAAAAGAGCCAATTGTAAGATTTTTGCTTTAAGTTTATCTCACTAGTGAGTCATGTTTGTTGGATTATGATCAATAGCCAAGAGGTAAAATCAGTTCTCTTGATGTTTTCTATCTTTCAAGAATAATGAAAGAAAATTACTTTCTTGATATTAGACTACAGTAAAAATATGGTGAATAGTATTTAGCACTAATTGTGAGGAGCGTCCTCTGTGGGAAGAGGCCATGGGTTGCTCTGTGCCAGACACAGACAGTTCTACCTCTTTAATCCTGAGGTTCAGCCAATTCTCCACCCAAGCTTTTTCTCACTTACTGAGTCCACATATCACCGGTTTGGCTATATGTATCCACACCTGATATGCGATGACACATCCACATATGTACTTTGATGTCTAAGCTCTTACTATAGCCATGGTAGAACCATTCACCTCTCCCCATAAACACTAGGGAGTGAGTCAGACACCTTCAAAGTACGCACATTTACTGGGTGGTCAGTCTCTATCGACTGCATTGAGTTAGAAATTCCGTTGCCCACACACCAAGTATCCAAGTATCATTTCAGGTGAACTCCAGCTGTCAGCCCAGAGGGTTGTGGTTTTCCCTTAGATCCTGTCTCATGTCTGTCAGCATTACTTGGCTGTTTGGGATTCCTAATTGCATCTCAAATGCCTCTCAAACCCTTAAAGAGCAGACAGATAAAGTCCACTGTCTTCAATTCAAACTAAACCCAACCAAGCTTGCTCCTACAGCTGTTTAGGGAAGTACTGATACATGTTGTGTTATCATGGACCAGGTGTAGACGTTGAAAACACACTTTCTGAGCCCTCCATCCATTCACCTTGTGCCATCTGATCTGAAAATTCATTGAGAGCTTAGTCACTATATTCTGTGTGAGGAAATGAGGAGGAAGCCTATCATCCCCAAAGTACTGCAGGCAGGCACACATGCATCAGCCCAGGAGGGAATATAGAGAGTATTTTCTAAATAAGGAGTATTTTCTAAATAAGGACAATCCTGATGTGAGATAATTGTAGAAAATGTTTTCTCTGAAGACCAGGAAGTCAAATCTTTCTCATCATCTTTGTCTAAGAAAATCCTTTACCCTTACAAAGACAGACAGACAATTACTTTTTCAAAGTCAAGTGAAATCCCATTTTTTCCGTCTCCACTGAACTCCATGCTTTTAATTCTTCATTTCAAAATGTCTGCAAGAGCTTTGCACCTTGCTGAAGTCAGATTTAGTGAGATTATAATTCAACCCCTTTTCTCCTCTTGAATAGAAGTTATACTTAACAATTCCTGTTCTCCATTTCTGATTGTGCCAGGCCATGACCTGATAGCTGCACTACAAATACATCCTCCCAGGACTGTGATTTCTGTCATGAATATGGAAAAGACCTTTGATTAAAGTGCTTACAGCCTTTTTCAAAATGGAAATAAAAGCAATTCCATACTCTGTAACGCCTTTCTCCTTACATACAATTTTCCCTTCATGATCAATACAGTTATTAAAAACAATAGGGGTATAAGCATTTACTTTCTCTGCTGCTTCCGAGCATTGGAGAGGCCCTAGGTTCTCTGTAACATTTAAACACAGCTGGCAGAGGTGACTTGTGATTTTGGGGGAAACAACAGACTTCCATAGCAGAAACCAGAAACA
>NW_010407766.1:0-417 GCF_000710305.1 Buceros rhinoceros silvestris | reverse complement strand
TCTCCACTCAGCACAAAAGGATAATAAATATTTATTTTTAGGCAAAAAGAAATCAAACTCTAGCTGCCTGGTAGCCAAGCACTTTTTTGAAGATCCCTGTCTATCAGCATGAAGGCAAGATGCTCACCCCCAGGGCACTACTCATCACAGACTAAGGTACAGTATCAAAGAGAAGCAGGATGAACTGTCTTCCAGAGGTATGTGCAAGCTTACCTTGTCTTCTACCAGCTGAGTATATTTTAAGTACCAAGTCTGACGAGATGACACTATGCTGACTAGGTCCCTACACTGTCTCTGTGAAAAAGATGAGCTGACAAACTGATGTTTATGAGAATCAAATAAAACATCAAGGCACAGTGTCAAGGGTTAGGACTGGGCCAGCCACTGACAAATGACAGATGCTCTCTATTAACCCTC
>NW_010407765.1:51675-52367 GCF_000710305.1 Buceros rhinoceros silvestris | reverse complement strand
ACGACCTCCTGGCAAGGGGGGACCTCGCGGCCGAGTGTATGTCGATGGCCTTCACAATGGGCCGGTCAAAATTCGCCAGGTTTTCAAAGGATTTGATCCTCTGTTTGACTGAGAAGGATGAGGTAGGTTCATGCGGCCAGTTCAGCTCATAGTAGTAGTAATTCCTCCTGAAGCTCCTCAGCTTATCAGCAGTGGGGCAGCCAATGTTGCTGGCTGAGGGGGACGTGTCGTGGATCCTCTGGGCGCTTTTGGAGTCATACGCCTGCTCCTTCCCACTCTGGCCATTTGGTAGATTCAGATGGACCATCTTTAACATCCCTGTTGCTGCCTGCGGGTGCTTCTCCTCTCCGGCATGACCCTGGGGGCCTTGCATGGAATGAACCTCTGCCACATGGCAGACCTCCCTCAAGTGACCCGATAACTGGGCTGGCACTGAGTAAGTCCTTGTCACAGGTTTTGACAAGCTGTAATTTCCATCTGCAGCAGTATCTGGTTTCAAGAAATACTGTGTGGTTCCCATCTCCTCAGTCAGCCGAGGCACTTCTGTATTCGCATCTTCTCTTTTCTCCAGCAATGGCAGCTGCAGAAATGACGCTGGTGAGGAAGAGGCAGAGGAAGAAGAGGAGGAGGAAGAAGATGATGATGAGGAAAGCTTCACCTCAATGAAAGTGCGCTGGATCTCCTGCCCTTCC
>NW_010407765.1:37126-51567 GCF_000710305.1 Buceros rhinoceros silvestris | reverse complement strand
GAACTGAGGGTGACCTCAATGAGGAAGAGCCTCCAGCAGATGCTCTCATGTTTTGCAGATCTAATTGCCTAAGGTCATCTGCACTATAGATGCTCTTGATAGCATTCAGGCCAGTTCCAGGGTTCTCAGTCCTCCCTTTCATATATTCAGCTTTTGGTATCCCCTGATGAGATAAAGTGACTTTGGACTGACTGTCTCTGGCTCTGAAATCATCCACCTTAGCACCCTTACCCTGACACACTGCAGGCTGCATGGAAACTTGCTTTTCTTTTGGCTTTCCCCATGCCTGCTGCAGGTCTGTTAGCTCCCCACAGCCACATTTCAGTTCACCGCTCACTGCTGGGCTGCCAGTGCCATTCAGGAGAGGCAGAAGTGAGTCTTCAGAAATGACCAGGGTTGGTTTCTGTTCTAGCTCTGACTTCAGAGACCTTGAGGCTGCTGAAATGCTCTTGCCAGCATCCAGGTTTGTAGGTGAATTACGGGACAATGGTGTTTTCTTCCCCAGGAGTTTGGGGGATACCTGTGGAGAAACAGAAGCCCTTTTTTGATCAGCCCCACTGACTTTGGTAGGATTAATGCCAGAAGAATCGGAATTTGCCTTTGCTTTGCTTTTGATGGTGAACCCTTTTAGCTTTGGTCCTGCTTTGGCCTTCTGGTTATTTAAAAGGGTATCCATTATACTTTTTTGTGCCATTCCCTTAGATTCCTGACAGGATTTTTTCTGTGAGGATGGGCTGTGCAGTACTGCAGCTCCTTTGCAGTGATTCGTGCCTGAGCTTTGGACTTTTCCATTTGAAGTCCTTCCTGAAGTCACAGAGTTATTTTTCTCATTTTTCCCTGGCAAGTCATGGGTTGTATTAGCCTTTGGATCTTTAGATCTAGTGGGAAAGGGAGACCTGAGTGATATTGCTCTTGATGACGATGCATTCACATTATTGCTGTCTGTTTTAGACAAGCTGGACAAACTGTTGGTTTCTTTTCTCACTAAGCAATAACTAACAGCATGATTACAGTTATCAGCCACGGTTTTGCTTTCAGATTTGGATTTCTGCTCATCATGACATTCTTCTTTCTCAAGCAAGTTGTTCTCCAAGCCATTGACATTTCTAGCAGAGCAAAAGCTTATCTTTCTGCAGTGCAGAGATCCTTCCTCGTCAGTGGATGCACAGCATTTCAAATGCCTGTTATCGTTCCCCAAACCCACCTGTTCTTCTCTACTTAAGGCACCATTGTTACAGAACGAGTAAACTTCAGGGATACTGACTGAATTCTTTAGGATGTCTTTTTCTGGCAGAAAAGCTGAGGAAGGAGAACACAAGGATGCAGAGGTCACACCTGAACACTGTGAGGGACATGGAGTGGGACCACCGTGATCTTCCAAGCCTAGTTTGCTGATGCTTGTCTCCAGTGACCCACACATCGCACAGCCCTCAGTTTGTGAAACTTTGCTGCAGTCAGGGTGCAGCGAGGACAGAGGGGAGGAGCTTGTTGCAGATGTCAGATGCTGCTCCTGGCTAAGCTTGTTGGGACCACCGTGATCTTCCAAGCCTAGTTTGCTGATGCTTGTCTCCAGTGACCCACACATCGCACAGCCCTCAGTTTGTGAAACTTTGCTGCAGTCAGGGTGCAGCGAGGACAGAGGGGAGGAGCTTGTTGCAGATGTCAGATGCTGCTCCTGTGCAGGCTTTTGCGGCTCATCATTCATGCAACAAATCTCAATTTGCTCCTCATCGGACTCCAGTACAGTACAGACTGCAGGGGAGCTGGCAGCAGCACACAGCTCAAACAACACCTCATTAGCACTATCACAGGTTTCCGTGACAGACTCTGCGTCCGAGTGAGAATCCTCCGCAGCCCCATACATAGACTTTGGAAACGGGTCGCTTCCCTTAGCTTCTAGAGAGTTTGCTGCAGGCAACTCATCCTCATTTAAACTGCTAAAATTCCTAGAATAGTTGTTTAAAGAGCTTTTATTCACAGTAAAAAGCTTGCCTGTGTTAATGGAGTCCAACACAGACAGCCCCAAAACCCCTTGCGCATTAGCTCCACAATTCACAGTTTTTCCCAGCAGCCCCTCCTTGGCTGGCCGCGGCTCAGATCCCGGACAGCCTTCATCTGTCCCACAGCAGCACATCGTGGTGTACTCATCTCGGAGGGGGCTCTCCGCTCGTGACGGGGTGCGCGAAGACCCGCTCTGGGGAGCACCCATTTGGCTGAGCAAGTCATCGATATCGGTGATGGGGATGGCAGCGCAGTCCTCGGCGCAGCTGCTTGTCGCGGTACCTCTGTGCGCGTCTTTGCTCGTGGCATCAGGTGGCAGTGTTGCTCTCTCCACTGCACAGCCACTACCAGCACTTTGCAAACCGGCTCCTTCTCGCTTCCCACCACTTGGTTCTTCCTCAGTTGGGAGGATGCTGTTGACATCGGTCTGGTTTTGACTGTCTACCCCTGGAGACAGGATGAGGTTTGTAAATCTGCTGACAGCTGCATCATGATCAAAATAAATAAAGAAGGAAAATCCTGTCAGATAGAGGAAGTGATACACAAACCACCAGTTTTATTACAAAATTAGACACCCACATAGTGAGACTAAATGTTTTCCTTTTGCTCTGCACTCCTCCTCTTCTGTAATGATGTTTACAACAACTCAATCATAACCCTGTGAATTTGAGTAGCACACAGAAGGGAGCAATCCACTCATCGAAGGTGAGTACTCACAATCTGTTTATTTCTTATCTTTGAAATTTCAGCAGTCAAGCAGCCAACTACCAAAGACAATGTGCTGTAATCCAGGCTGAGCAGAACTGCTGCTCATTACTTGTTTGATCGAAGATGTCTCTAATAGATTGCAGAGAGTACACAAAAGCCCTGGCACAGCAAACAAAGGTGAACAGACAACCGTGACAAGCTGTGCATAAATAACTTGACTCTGATCCCTCCGGCACTTCTGCAGGTGTTTAATGGGACATGCATGGGTGATGTTATACATGCGTTAAGCACCTGGGCTTTACAGGATTTCTGGCACGGACCTTTCCTTGTTTTCTGTACATGTTTAAGCCACTCTTGGATGACACACTGAGCTCCCTGTCACTGCTGTCTCCAGACCCATTCGTTCCTCTTCACCCATTTCTCCAGCTCTTCAATTTTCAGCACTCACTCTAAGCATCTGCTTGCATCTTTCTACACTTCTGGGACACTCATCCCCATTCAACCTGCCTTCTAGAGGCCAGTTTCTACCAGGTGAAGCCCAGAAAGTGCATGGAGGAGGGGTATATTCACACAGACAGGATCCTTTCCTGCTCATTCAAATGTGCCAGCACATCTCTCTAATTCTTGCACAAACTCGCAGAACTATCCACACCACTCAACTTAGGTACCCATGTTAAGAAGCGCAGATTCCTCCCGGAGTCAGTGACCGGGAAGATATGTCAGAAGCGCAATTTGAAGTATCCAGGGTTTGAAGTACTGCCCTGCTTCAGCATGCTGGATCACACAGTGAAGAGACCCCCTCCTCTGCCAGCGGGGCAGGGTGAGGGGAAGGGTAAAGCAGAAGAGTTGCACCATAAAGAAGTGCCAACGTACCACTACTCCAATGCTATTACTTTGCAAAAGCCACAGCAATCTAAGGAAACAAGAACAGGACCTTGCCAAGCCAGGAGTTCCTTAAAGAACAACTGGAACTGAAGCATCTGGAAGCACTTCAGGCTCCCAGGTATTAATCAGTACACGAAGAAGATCATAAGCTAGAACAAAGCAAAATGTTTTATCCTTCCTGAACTTGAAAAGAATGCTTTTCTTTTTCAAACTCTCACTTCCACACCACTTAATTTGTACAGTCTGTGGGGATGCATATATTGCTGTAGCAGCATATATCAGCCCTGAGCAGAAACTAAGGAGGTATCAAATATTCCAATTCAAACTAGAAAAAATTTTATAAGAAATATGCAAATAAACATTCTGATAAGATTCTCATTTTCTTGCATTTTCTGTTTCATCTTTCTGCACGTTAGAGAATTCTGATGCACGGAAGGAAAGGAAGGAAAGGAAGGAAAGAAAGGAAAGAAAGGAAAGAAAGGAAAGAAAGGAAAGAAAGGAAAGAAAGGAAAGAAAGGAAAGAAAGGAAAGAAAGGAAAGAAAGGAAAGAAAGGAAAGAAAGGAAAGAAAGGAAAGAAAGGAAAGAAAGGAAAGAAAGAAAGAGGCTTTTATAATCTTCTGTCCATTCAGAAAAACATTACTTAAACTTCAGATTTAAGAGAGACAGGGCTCAACACAATTACTGAACAGGCAGAGCAGTAAAATGACTGTCAGGACAGGGTTGCTGCTGACTTGGCTCCAGGTCTGCATGAAATGACTTAGACCTCTGCAAATGCTGGCAGAAGGGACCTACTGTAAGTGTGACCTTTGCATACTTCACACAGGAGTAGGTTTGCTCCCCTCACTGTGGTGCTAGGGAGTACCCTGAGGCCTGTTTTAGTGAAGAAGTGCTTTGCCTGGCTCACCAATGGAGACACAACGTACACACTGTTTTTTCTCCAAGTCAATGTTGGAAGCTGGGGCAGCACAAGATCGTACCCAGCTGATCCAGCAGAATTTTCTTCACCGGTACTGAGAATAAAAGGTATGAAAGAAAAACTACTCTCTCACCTGAGGCTGCTTTCTGGATCTCCAGGGTTACAGATGTGGGAAGACACTGCATAAGCAAGCAGATTTCCTCGTACGTCATCTTACTGACTGGGATACTGTTGATGGTGGTAATCTCATCTCCTACAGCCATCTTGCCCATTGATCCCTGATGCAATGACAGATTCAAGGAAATTATGAACACACCGCAGAAGCCCTGCCACAGGGGCAAAGTTTGCAGGGAAGCAATTAATGGCTTATGAGCAACATTCCCTATTTCACATCACTGCAGAATGCAGGTACCACTGCTCTCAGTTTGCCAACACGTAAATAAATATCAGACTGTGCTTTTGCCAGGAGAGAAATTAATGATCAACCTCAGACAGGAAAGTCAAAACAGCTGAGAGATCAGTATCAGGCTGGAGGACGTAACCCTCTTCATTAAAATGAATTTGGATGAATCAGCCCTAGCCTCTTAGGACTGCAACACTGCCTATTATTTTTGCATTTCACGTATGAATTATATTCCTGGTCACAATCTCCCAGTGGATCAATAGACTCTGATAAATAACTAAATTGGACAGAGACTGAGCTCTTAACGTAAAAGCCGAAGTACACTGCAGAGTAAGTCAGAGAAAAAGGCAGGAACAGGACCCAAATCCTCAACCCAATCTCGCAGCCCAATTAAAACTGCTACAACATACTCCCTCTTACCCCAGTGGCCACTAACTAGATTAAAAATGCTACATCCAGCTTTGCACACCAGAGTATCCTCCTTCCTCTTCCTGCACTTCTAGGTCAGCATTTGCACATGCAGCATGAAGCAAACATCCACACTAGTATGTGCATGTACGAGAAGTGGAACAGCAATGTGTTACTGGTACCACCATGATGCCAGGCAAACCTGGCCAGCACCTAAGGCCTCCTGGTACCAGATTTGTGTAACACAGGAAGACACGCATGTAAAATAACAAAGCACAATAAACATTTCTGCCACTGGGATTTACTTATTTCATCTTTGTCCTGGTGAAAAGAAAGGAAACAAAATAACAGTATCCCCTCAAAACTGTGACTCAAGTGGGGCTGAGTTCATCTCAAGCCTCTTGACTTTCTTAGGTTTGAATCAGCCAGGGTGCACTCTCAATCAGAACCACTTCGTTTAACAGCAGCTTCAGAGCAATATGGGATGAGACGTTTTGTCCAGCAGAGGCAAACATCTCTCTTGCACTTAGTCTCAACAGACCACTGCTTCATCGTCATCACCACCCCTACAAAGTAAAAGCAAATCACAACAAGGCAATCCATATTAAAAAATTACCATTTCTGCTGCTCCTCCTGGCCGCAGCCCTGTGACAACAACCTTTAAGGGCATGGCCTGGATTTCCAAATCCAGGCCAAATGACTCATGCTCATTGCGAACCAGGGTGACTATTTCACCCTGCCTGGCCCCCTCGGGTGCTTCACTCTTCTTGCTGTGAGGAAGCGCCCTTGCAACTGGCTTGTTATAAGAGCCATGCTCCTCCATCCTCTGTCTCTGGAGGCTTCGGCACTCAGTGCTCATCATGCTTTTCACTCTTGTGACTGCTCTGTGTTCAAGTTTTGGTGATCGCTTAGATTCGAGTTGTGCTTCCCGGAGCTCCTTCAAACTCAGGCTGCCAAGACGAACTTCAGGCACACTTGAGTAATCGAATGCTATGATGGGGAAGAAAGGAGAGTCAATTTGCTCCAGTGTGCTGTCTGCAGACTCCACAGAGTTGCTCAAGACAGGAGAAGATGTCTCTGTGCCACTGTATCTAGGTGACTCGCTGTCTTGGCTCTCATGATCAATTTCTACAGACAAGGTTGTAACAACAATGCCAGCATCCTCCTGGCTCTTGGCCCTCTGACTTCTTTGCAAGTGAGAACTTTCATCGTCATCACTAACATCACCATCGTAAAAAACAACCCTCCTCTGTCGATGAAAGGGGCTGCGGGCAGATTTAGGGCTGTCACTGAGGATGCCGGGTCGAACAGACTCCATGTGCTTGTTATGAAGGCCGGATGACCTCCCACTCGTTGGAGATGCCAGACCGTTTGCTTTTGCCACTCCTGCTTCTCTAGCAGCTATAAATATATATAAAAAAATTACTTTAATTGCATTTATAGATTATTTTTAATACCATATATCTGACTTCAGCAGAGTACATGTGGCTCTGCTTGCAGGGGAAGCTTAACCTCTCCTCCCAAAGCAAAAAGCAGGTTTTTCATGTCCTCCCTCTAACTACTGTAAATAGCAAGAGGGATGGCAGATAGCTCTACAATTTACGGGTAATTCCCACATTCAGTTCATAGCACATCTGGTTCTATTTTCAGTTTATTTCTGAATTATTACTGTGACCCAAAGAAGAAAGGGATGCAAATTCACATGCGTGCTTTACTTTAAACAATAGAACTTCTTTCACGTTTTGCTTAAATCTATGCTCAGTACTGCCTGCATCAACTTACAAAGAGGGAAAGACGCTTTCCTGAACAAAGACACAAGCACACGGCAATCAGTTTCAAATTAAGGACTAATAAACCCCAAAACCCTTTCCACATCCTTCTTGGAAATGACCGCATCTTATTTTGTAGAAAGTTTTTTTGTTTTGCTTTGTTTTGTGGCTATTTTAAAATATAAAAATGCTTTTAAGCATTAAATAATGAATTTCCCCCAAAAAATAAAGTGCAGACAAAGGCGTGACTTGAGAAACACAGCAAACAAATGTAATATCCTTTGAATTCGAGATCAGCAAAGAAATGTAAGATTCTTTCCGCCAATCACTAGGGGCAGAAAGACACATATGCAAAATACCTGATGTCAAAATGAACATTTGATTGTCTTCACACTGCTATATGCGACATTTTGAAACTGTGTATTTGAGATAGCTATGAACACTTTTATTTAAATGTAATCAATCAGATGATCACCAGTCATTTGAAAAAAAGCCCTGCAGTGCTGTCAATCTAATTTCAGCCAGACCAACCAAATAAAGTCATTTTCACATAACTGGAGCAGCAATTTGGTCAAAACACCATGGAAATGGGGACTTAGGAGCATTGTTGTAAACCCCTTCCACTTTCCAGAATTCCCATGATCCGCAGTGGCTTGCACTATGCTGCCCAGCATTTCTTACCAACACGAATCACCGTAGCTCTCCTGTAAAGCAGACCAGCACTCAGTGACTCTCCTTTATCAGCCAAACGACCAGACACATTTCCGTCACTTACTCAGGCTGCCAGGAAGAAAAGAGCCATCATCCAACAAACTGTTTCTGTTCTTCTGACGGTGCTGCTCTTCGTCACAGGAGCCAGTAACAGCATCAGAAAACGGGAGCTGGCTCGTACCATTGTGCGAGAAGTACTGGGAAAGCTCCGCCTCAGAGCTGACTGATCCCTGCTGAAAAGAAGTGAGCCTGGTGACCAGCCATCATCGATGCTTAAAGATCCTGTCTGCATGCAAGCTCCACAAACCACTCACACTGCTGCGTCCATAAAAGATAGTTTTTAGAATAGAGGACTTGTCAGTACATTAAGAGACAAACTGTCAAATTTGGATGGCTGAAATGCTGCACATCAATACATTTTTAGCCAGTATTATAAATAAAATCCCACTACTTTGCAGGTGTGGTTCAATGCAGAAACAAGGGATGAAGCCATTCATTTGTACAATGCCCTTTATACATCTTCTGCACTGCAAGAGAAGGGAAGGGTTTGTACCTCTGGACACTGTTCATACATCTTTGCCTTTCCCAGGAAAAGCACTCCACTGCAATGGCTATATAGAGGGACCAAGCACCCAGCCTTCTGCCCACAGGCTCAGGGCTCTCCTGCTAAGTTTGTGTCCCACAGAGCAGAGGTACCTTTGAGGTGGCAGGAAGAGGTAGGACACCGCTTTCTCCGCCATGTCCTGCACATTGCTCCAAAGGATACAGCCATACAGGCAAACAGGAGCTTGCTGCTGTCACGATTTAAATGTGTAGTGTAAGAAACAAACCCTTTATGGAGCCCATGTGACAGGGGAGGAGTTTAGAGATTGGGTTTTGAGCTCCTTGATCAAGAAAGAGCTTTAGTAAAAGCTGACACTGTTTTTATTGCATCTAATCCTTTTACCCGGCTTGCTGGCTCCAGGAAGCGTTTCATAGTCCAGCTGAGAGGAGATGAGGTCTCTCCTTGTTTGGCCTTCACACTAGGAGATGGACTTTTTTGTACAGCTCCTGTTAAACACAGCTTTGTTAGAGCCCAAAAATTAAAGTCGTGGTCCTTATATCCAAACAAGCTCCTCATTCACCTTCTGAGCTGAGGGCCGCCTTTAATCCTACTGATTTATTATCTGAATTACTTTCCTAAAGTGAGATTTACTTAACATTTCACAAGCTCTCCCTCAGGTCAGGCAAAACATTATCACAGAGACTTGTTACACCAGCCAGGCCCAGGACAGAGCTATGAACAAGACTTGAGCAGGTGATGGTCTTCCTCACCCTCTGGAGCATGCTGCTGACTATGTGCAACCTCGAAAGACGTATTAGCAGCCACTGGCAAGGTCTACTTTGAAAAGGGCCTGAGGTGACAGACAGATAAAGAGGATAATTACAAATCTAACATTTCTGTCTAAAAATCACCTTTCTAGTCACTCTGCCTAAGATTTTAGGAAGTGCTACATCTGGAGTACATCAGGCATATGCCAGAACACACTGACTCCAAAGTCACATGACTCCAAAGAATCACACTGTATGGGGCTCCAGAGAGATGTGTTTCAAAGAGCCTTGTTTATCCGATTCCAACACATCTTGCGCTGCTCTTATCTCTCTGTTTGTTTGTTTGTTTGTTTTGTGGTTGTTTTTTTTTTTTCCCTGGCCATCTACATGGACAAGTGTACACAGATGGAGTTGATTCCTCCTGACCTTTCGCTACCAGGACTTTGTGTGTCTCATTTATCTTGAAGAGAGGATAGAGCAACCACCTCTTGGCAACTCTACTTTCAGATCACAGCAGCCTAGTGCAACAAAGCAAGTAACAACAGCAATGCAACTGATCCATCTGAACTGGATGTGTCCACTCTGCAGGGGACAGAGTGATTCCACGCTCTAAATCGTTCTGCTTTTCTGAGGGCCCTCAGAATACTGATGCTGGGGAACCCAAGAGCATGTTCTTAAACCTTCCTGCATCTGGAAAAGGACACATACGAGGAGAGAACATGTTGCTACCTGTGACATGAGAGGAGCTGGCATCCTTGCTCTCTCGGTGGGTAGTACGCGCAATTGCTTCATCCATCTCCTGCTCAGAAACCTAAAGTCAAGTGGAAGGCAGAAATCAAACTGGGTAGATAAAACGAAGAAGAAAGTCTGACCACTTATGACTACAAATACATGATCTGCTTCAGATACGCTACTGTTTTTAAAGATGCAGTAAAGAAGACCTAGTTGAGAGCCCTACGTCCTGGTCCCCTGATTCAGACTCCCTCCGTGCCACACTCCTGCAGAAACCAGGAGGTGGAAGGAAGCCTGTCGACTTCATGAAGACCACGTCCAAGTGCCACATTACACAAACAAATAAAACTGCACCAGACTTAAAGAAATCAAATGAAGCCATTACAGCACAATTTCAACTCAATTAAGTGCTGTACATTGATTTATCAAGAAAATATTACTTTAAAATAGACAAAGACTGCTTCGTACAAGCATACATCAGCAACAGAAGATATTCTACACTTAACCTACCGGAAGAATACCAGACTTCTTGAGATAATAGCTGTCTTTTTAATTTTCATTTCTCCTTGCTTTTAAAAAGAAAACCTAAGTTAGTAATTGGTAATTAATGTTTCTCTGGTTTAAAAATAAATACTGGTTTACTATATTTGCTAATTTTATCCTGAATTACTGCCATGCACTTAATTCTTATTACTGGAAAAGTCCATATAATTCTATAACAGGAACAACTAGTCTGCAGGAACATGTATTTAAAAACAGAAAGCAAGTTAATTCTGTCAAAAATCATTTCTATGCACATTGCTTTGCATGAATTAAAATAAAGCATAAATAGAAACTAGAAGCTTAAATCTTTCTGAACCATGAAGATTTGAGAGATTCCTAAGCAAACTCAGCAGTTCAAACATAGTTTCAATGCCGCATTCACTCAGAATAACAAGAAGAAAGAAAATTTTGTGGTATTTCTCTTGGAAGTACATGAAAACACAGAAGTGAACGTATTCAGCAACAAAATCTACTGTGGACATTTTGTGTCATACAATGAGACATTAAGAATAAAAATGCCCAAAACAACATGAGCCTTTGAAGAAATACATCTCTGTTTTCAGCCTGTGGAATGGCCTTACAGCAAACCAAAAGCCTGTGGGCTCCTGAGGTACAGGGAGTTCAAACAGGACATGGACCAAGCCCTGAGAGTATGCTCTAGGACCTTTACACAAACCTTTAGGTACAAGACGTACCAAGAATAAAACTAGGTGCTGGGCAGACTTCAGTTTTTGTTTAAAACTAACCAAAACCCCGCACTTCTGCAAACTCTGCCAATTTTGATTATTAGCATCCTCTGCACTTCAGACAGATCAAATTGGAGAGGGACAAGCTAATTCCTAACTAATTCCTAATTCCAGATTATACTGCAGGACAGGATTGTATAAAAAGCTAATAAAATAAAATAAAATACACCCCACACTTCTGTAGATCCCCCAGTGCTGTCAGAAAAAGCGTGACAACGACATAGTGATAAATACGGGTCCCCATATGGACACAGTTATGAGAGACTGTGGATTCAATAATGCCTGGGAGGAAAAAATGCTTTAGGGACTCTCCAACTCAACTTTTAGCTTGTCTTAGCACTTTTTGGCAAAGGACTTGTTGTCATTTTAAATATCACTTACAGAAAACTGTTACAGGAGCCACTTAATTCCTCTGTTACTGAGTAATAGCAAGCAATTAGCTTAACTCAGTTCATCTTCTCAGCAGATACCTGGTTAGGTCACCACCACAGCAAGCTTCCTCTTGCAGTGGAGAGACAGCAAGCTTCACTCCATGGAGCTTTTATTTCATGCTACTCACAGACTCTTCAAAAAGTCTATATGCCTAAATAATGAAATCAAATTGAACCATCGTGCTGTTTCAGCACAGCATACAGACTCCCTAGAAATACTGTTATCTTAGGCTATAAGCCCAATTCTCAGCCCCTCAGTGCTTACCTTTAACCAATAGAACCACAATTTCTTTCTTTTTAGCAGCACATGGCCTCACAGCAATGATAATAAACTCTGGGCAGTAGAGCCCTATTTGTCTGTTGTTTGTGTATTTGGTTTAGCAGAAAATACGCAATTAATTATAATGTAAGAAACCTGAGTTCTCCTAGATATGAATTTATTAAGGCCTCCATTTGTAGTTACGAGTTCAAAAGTCGGAGCTCTCTGGACCCAGTAATGCAAATATTTTTACAGCTTCATTCCTGTTTAAACAGGAAGGTTTTGTACACTCATGAAATTCTTTGAAATATTGAAATAAAGTAAGTTGTTATTCCCTATAGCTTGGTTAAAAGGCTTTTATCTTCTATCATCAATTTTTAAAACTTGCTTGAAAATATTCACTTTGTAAACACAGCCTTACTTCCAAATTGCCCCTGCACAGATTTCACAGTAGCAGTACATTCCAGACTCTCACGTTTTAATTCCTGAAGGAAAACTTTGATCTCTGGACAGATTTTGGTTTTTTTAAAGCAGTATTCCTGCTCCTTTATTGCAGTTGATCGGTTCAATCTGGTGATATTTCTATTCCTGGCCCTAAAAATTATATTCTACTTGAAGACAAACTAACTGCACAGTAACTTTTGGAAGGAAGAGGACTTGTGCCATATTTGAGAAAGATGGGAACATGTCACTAAAGTAGTTCCAGGAAAATTGCATTTGATCAGTGGGTGACTAAGTAAAAAACAGCGGGGACAGTCCAGCATTGGTACAACTTACAAAACTGGAAGGCATCATTACAATCCTGACTTCTTACACAACACATGCCAGGGAGAGAAAAATCCAATATTCTTCATTTGCTGCTTTCCCGACAGCAAGACTCAAATTACAGTGCCAGATGAAAACAACCCAGATACACTTAACACATCTTCTTCTCACCTTTGGGTTAGGATGCCGACTAATGATTAAGCTGACTGGACCTGGACCACACTCGCTCAGGATGGCGTAGGCTTCACTTAAAGCAGCGTGACGCAGACTCACCGAATCTGCCTCCAGGATCTGGTCACCCCGACTGCAGAGAGACAATTAATCACAACCACCTTTTACAAAAACATTTGTGCCGTCACCCGATGCCCAAGCTTCTTCAGAGATATAAGTGTCTTGAAAGATCTGACTTGCAAGAAAATGCTCTTTCTCCCAATGATGTGAATGCTTTAAATCTGGTGACTTTGGGAGAGAGGTCCTGAGATCCCTTCTGCACCGTCCCTTATTAAATCAACAGAGAAAACTGGCCGCATTTGGACCAGGGTGAAAGCAAGCTTCAGTTCTAGTTCTGCATTCAGATACTTGTTGAGCACAGAAGAGTAAAAATTAGATTCAGATGGGCTGTTCCTTTCCATCATATTGAATCACTTAACACAAACAACGAGAAGAAATACGTGGTTCAGATACGAGATTATGAAATGACTGGAGGAAAAAAATGAGCGTGATAAGCCTGTATTTGCTTCAAATTAACATATAGAATCCATTAAAAAGGAAAAAAAAAAAAGCCATCCACACACCCCCTCCACACCCCCTCCCCCCAAAAAAACACCCCAAAACAAACCAAAACGATTCTGAAAGGAAAGCACAGATTGTTTAGTTTTGTTTTCTCTGTTTCTTAACTCTTGCTCATGGTGCTCAGACATCTGGAGCTATTCAAAAGAAAAGATCATCAACTAGGGATATCAGTAAAGCGTTCTCCATAATCACTAAAGCATTTGCTTTGAACAAGTACTCTCAATCTTCTACTGCTGAGTTATACAGGGCTACTTGGAAATGAGTTTGCACTGTCAGTCCACACACCAAAGGCAAAACGGCAATTGCACGTGGTAGCTTTCAATAACCCGTACTTCTGCTACAGGCTCAGGAAAGTAAAGAGGGTGACCTACCAGTTGTGTAATCATGCCACTGCTCTGCCCATCTTTCAGATTCACACAGCTATCAGAAACTAGACAAGTGAGTCACTTAGACAGGCACATGGTGGAGGGGGGGAGCTTTGATACAGAGGAGCTGGATTCAAACCTCTTCAGTATTGCAAAGCCAGTATTTGATTAACAAAGTTTTCCAAAAAAACGAACCATCCTTTAAGTTTTGGTTTATGGAGCCTTAAACCACTGATGGGACAACAGAAGCAATGTCTCAAAGAAGCAAGCTAGAAATCTGGGAAGCATGCCTGGATATAATCAATCACTTAAACCTAATAAACGATACAGCTGTTACGCACAGACACAACTAGCACAGCAATCTTTCTCAAAGAGGGTTACAAGAAAGCAAGTTAGCATTAAATACTGTCTCCTATAGGCACTTCTACGTTGTAGGAACTTTCAAGGTTTTGGCAGAGATGCCACCCTAACATTATGTTCTTCCCTTATTCTAAAAAATCAGATCGCTATATCACAGTTTTCCTCGTGAGCAAGGAAACAGAAGGCACTCTCCACCCACGCGAAAGCAAGGCGTTTGCTCTGCCTCCCTGCACCAGTGCTCACGCCACACGTTCAGTGTGGATCATGCAGTCGCAGCGGCTCTTCAGCACAGTCTCTCCTCCAGAGCGATGCTCCCAGCACCTACCAGCCTTCAT
>NW_010407765.1:30804-37009 GCF_000710305.1 Buceros rhinoceros silvestris | reverse complement strand
AGAAAGGTGGAAGATTTCCTACAATGGTTTTTAAAAATGAGGCCTCCAGGAGAGGAATAGCAAACAACTTTCTGTCACTTAATGCAACGTAAAGCACAAGAGAACCCTAGAAATGATTGCTTCTCTCTCTTATGGCTCCTCAAAGACATCCAGACTCCATGACAGAGTAAATGAGATGGGCAGGTCAGCCCACAGCAACCCTGCCAGACTGACAGTAAGGGCAGGAAAGTGCTGCTGCAGCCATGGGCACAGTCAGCTGCAAGAGCATCTTCCTCAGCTCTTTTTAAGAGAGTTTCAGGTAACTGAGCTTTTAGCAGAGCTCTGCAAATTTCCTCCGAATCCGGGGTCTCTGGCTGCAGTTCTGATAAAAAGACATGAGGCTGCACTTCTTGCTGCTCCCCTTTCTCAAAGGGTGCTATTAGGCTCAGCTTTCTGTATAGAGAATTAAAAAAAAACCTCCCCAAACCTTAATGATCATTCTGCTTCCAGCACACAGACTAACGTTTCCTGTGCATTTAATACCACTTTGGAATGCCTGTATTTAAATGTTTTCTTTTCGGTGAACTCTTTAAGAATAAATCCCCTCCCTGCTACATGAACCTATCAGTGAAAACAAAGTCTCAATCGATTTTATTGTAAAACCACTCGAGCATGTTTCTCGTTTAACTAACCTTAATCTGCCATCCATTTTAGCCACGGATCCAGGGGCCAGACTGTGAATGTATATCCCTGGAGAACTGTTTTCCAGCGTGAGACAACATGCACCAATGCCGAGCCCAACCCCTGGTTCTATGAAAAACAAGAAGTACAAAGACAAGTAGCAGATTGTAATCATACAGGACACACAAGTGTTTGTGTTCCCACGTCCCATCGGAGGGCAAGACTCATGTATTGTTTCAGGGTTGGCCTTAGGTGCAGTCAGTCAGGAAGCCAGCACCAACAGTGGAAATCAGGATAGAAAATATTGGATCCGGACTGTTTTCTGAGATCCATCACTCCCAGCAAGTTTTCTGTGTGAAAATATTGGATCCGGACTGTTTTCTGAGATCTATCACTCCCAGCAAATTTTCTGTGTACCGTGGGAACCACCTGGAAATGTTGCACAAGGTCTGATCTGGTCCAAGGCACAAAGGAGTGGGTGCAACAATCCAATAAAGTTGTCACTGAAAATTACTGCAGAAAACGTGAGCACAGAAGGTGCTGCCAGCTGATACGCTCTCTTTAGTTAAATAACCACACGGCATTCCGCAGCAAGGGGGCATGAAGAAAGGTGAGGCATTACCTCTGATTCAGTGATTACCTCTGTCCACTTTCACCTTTGCTTTCCTTCAGGCAACAGTAGTCCTAACGTAGGAATTGATAGTCATCTTGCCTTTTTCCTCCAAATGTTTAATCCAACCTTTAAAATCAGCCTATTTTAAGCCTCTAAAATAGGCATATTTGTCCCACCATGTATAGTATACACTCTAAATTTATCTTGTGCAATTACTGATAATGAGAGCATTCCTCAGGGAGGAGTTCAAACAGCTCATCTGGGCAATTCTGAGCACTCTGCACAGCTTTGCTTTCCCCACAGCTGCCCTTTAGAAGAAGAACATAGCCATCTGGGCTGCCAAGAGAGTGATTCACATTTTGCCCTCGATCTCTCAGCCTCTCTCTTTCAGCAGCATGGACACTGACTGCTACCCATAAGAGTGATTGACTCTGGAGCAGCAAAATGTGGAAGGGGAAACTCTTCGAAGGTTTTTGCATTAGAGGATGTTTTTCGCCCACACCCCATGGTTCAAGAGCAGACAGACACAGATAGGTGCCCTAGATATTGGAATCTCCAGCCAAAACTCTCCTACGAAGTCGGGATTTGTTCTCCAAGGCAATTTCCATGGACCCTCACCTTTATTGAGTGTCACATCCATAACGATCCTATCCTTTGGGCCAGGTCCTTTGCGGCTGGACGAGGAACCATCTGCCTCATCAGGGCCAGGGACTGGAATGCCACCACTAGCACTGGAGCTGGGGGAGCTGGAGCGGCTTAGCAAGGTTGGAGTCACGCAGGGCGTGAGGCTTGGGCTGCGCAACCGTGTGCGCACTGTCAGGGTCACCACACCTTTCTTCAGTTGCTGTTGAGACATCAGAGAACCCCAGTAAGGTGAAACGATAGGCCAGCATTTGCCAGTAAACCTGCACACAGTCATTTGTGGCAACAGCAAAGTATACAGCCAAGGGTACGAAATGACACTGAACAGAGAGGAGCACGAATCTCTCCCGTACTACATCCACGGTACCTTAAACCTGTGAATGGCCTCCTGATGGGTCAGTCCTTGTAGAGATTCTCCATTAACTTCTAGGATTTCATCCCCTGGTAATTAGATAAAAAAAATGAAGTCAGCAGTATACAGACTACAGCGATGGAAACATCTTTCCTGTACCTAAAGCAACTCACTACTATGAGGATTCCAGTAAAAAGCCATTTACTGTTCTCAGTTTCTTTTCACTTGTTCTATTGCCTTTACAAGTTAATGGTGATGAATTAGCAGTGTACAGACTGTTCTTCAGCAGAGATCCTTAACCTGGCATTCTCATACTAACAAGCCGAAAACACTAAAGATTTTAACTAAAGTCTGAAAATAGATGCTTGTAACATCAAGTCCAAAGGGACTACAAAACTTCCTTTGTTTTGTGACCACTGACAGGAGAAATGAGAATCTAAGTGAAACACTACAGCGCATCACTCCAGAGCCTATTCAGAGGCAACTCACCTCACATCCACATGCAGAAAGCAAACACGTCCTTCTACCACCTGCGAAGAAGCAGGTAGCCAACATACTGCAACAGCAAATGCCCTTCTCTCACCCCAGTGAACACACCCCATCACATTTCTACCTGCTTCCAGGCTCTGGCTCTTACTATGAACACTCAGATGTGTTGATCTACCTTTATTTAATTAAAAGGAGGATCAGCATTCTGACAATTCCTACAATTCTGAAAATTCCTACAATTTTACTTGCAAAACTAGATAGGGAGATGTCATCAGTCAAGTCTATGCCTTCTCTTCTTGCCTAGCCCCAGTAAAACATTAAAGGAGTATGTGAGCTCTGAATAGCCTGCAAATGCTTGTTGGGTTTATGGGACAGCTGCTGCTTATTTGCCTCCCATGGCGAGTGTACAACCTATGCTGTAGGGACACGAGCTTCCTTCTGGCAGCAAGTGTGAGAGTTGGCACCAAAAGCGGCCTCAGATACAACAAGCGTGATGAGATGTAAAGAGGGAAATGATGATATGAGAAGGAGGGAAGTAACACAGGAGCAGCTTTTTGTGGAAAAGAAGTTACACAACTCCTGCAGAAGACTTGAAAACCACCTCTCTAAACTCACAATCACTTTGTATTTTCTGTCTGTCTGTCTGTTTGGCTGGCTCAGCACTTGGACCAGGATGCAAACACACAAAGAAGGCTATACGTCCAGCTCAGAGATCCAGACTGGAAAAGCAGTAACAAATTCAGGATATCAGATATATTCTCTAACCAGATGGGTGATCTTACTGCCAATCCCGGCCTTCCTCTTTTCTTTTTCTGGTTATTGATTTGTGTCAAAATCATACCAAGAGGCTCAGAGAGTACAAGGGCCCAGAAGAGCCTCTCCCAAGCATGTCCCTCTGCATAACTCATTCTTGGACCAGCACCTTTAAACCAGATGTTGCCTGTATACTTTTCACTGCTATCAGTGACCCTCTCCTACTGAAGGACTGTAGCTTATGGCTTGGGCAAATAAAGTTCACTGAAGAGGAAGGGGAAAAAAAAAGTTATCATGCTGTAGTTTCCCCTTTTCAATACGCAATGTAATCAAGTTAACTGCTATGAATGATCTTCCCCAGGATAGACAATCAGGGTGTGTTACATCCTCCACAGCCTCTTGCTGATGGCCACGTGCCTAAATAAAGCTGTATTTGAATTTTTCTGCTAGACTGAAATAATATCTCACTGTAGTCCTGCGGTTAGATGCTCTCTACCATACCTTCTTTAAGCCTTCCATCAGCAGCCGCTGCTCCATTTGGGAATATGGTCTTCACGAAAATCCCCATGCGTCCACGAGCAGAATCCTGACCGCCCACAATGCTGAATCCAAGACCCTGCAGAAGAAGGAGGAGAAGACACACAGCTGGCTCCTTATATTATCACCTGTGTGAGAAAGACTGCTGGTAACATACTAGACAAAGGAGAGATGAAAACCTAAAAGCTTCTGATGAATTGCACTGCCATCTTACCCTCTGCTTGCATTTCGTCATTTACTTTCACTCTAATGTCAAGCCACTTATCAGCCAAAAAATTAGCAGCAGACACCTTGAGCTGAAATTGCAAAAATGCTATTTTGAGATTCCTTTTTTTTAAAAAAAAAAACATTGGGTCAATGGCTTTATGTTATCCTATTTCCATTTTAAAAGCTGTAACACACTGCATTTAAACTGACAGCCAGTAGATTCCCACCCCTGAGATCTATGTCTAGGATTAACTGTAGTTTTCTCTGCTGTCACAGATCCTGCACTTCCTCAGGAAAAAGAAAAGCTTAAGAACATGACATAAGGTCAGTGCTGTAATGTCAGGAATGTAGCTGTAAGGGGGCTGGTGTGGAGGGGCTGCCATGCACATGTACATTTTTAATTTTTCTGAAGACATGTACCAAGTTGCATTTAAATAAATCTAGATCAGATACACTCCCCAGGGTTCCATCTGTTAGCTCTTGCCCCTGCGCTGCCCTGGCTGAGTGCAGGGCCGCCTCACAAAGCTGATCAGGGAATAGTTGAGCACAACAGGACAAACCTCTCCCCCTTCTGCTGGGCTATTTCCCAGCCAAATCACTTCCTTGATCCACTCCCCCCTGCCATATTTCTCCTCTTGTCACTGTTGTACGTGCATTTTACATAATAAAGAGAAAAGTCACTGACCAGGTGGTCAAGGAAAGTAGAAAACTGTTGCGCTTCAGTGATCTGAAGCTACGGTTATTATTAGCACCTCGGGCAGTGCTCTCCAGCTGAGGGACATTGCCAGGGCAGGCACTGACACTGTGTTTACAACCCAGTACAACAGCCAGGTCTTTTGTTTTACTCTGTGAATGTAAAGTAGACTACCACAGTGATGAGCTTCTAGTAATTGGGTAAGACAGTATGATTTCTAGAAAGGAAGCATCCTAGCTCCCCTGTGCAACACAAAATAGCTAACTGTTTACTGCACAGTTATCAACAGCCTACAGGGAACAGAAGGCTCCTGGCACTCCTCTGCATGGACACAGCAGTTCTCCCCACAGCTCCACGGGACGGGTTGGTAGAAACACAGCTGCAAAGCACAGCGATTCCCATGTATAGGCCACCTTCCCGGAGAAGCACAGCCACTGCACAGCAGAACCCCCCGCCTTGCAGATCTACTACAGCTGAAGAATCAAGGGCTCCCAGCCACCAACGTGATGACTCTGTGGAAAGACTTTTCAAGTCCCACCCAGGTCTGCATAGAGATAGTAAAGTAAATGCTACTCCACAAACTGTATGCAGTGCAACCCTTAACAGAGATGATCACTCAAAGGGTAGGTGGAGAGTACCCAAAATGGCAGGTGTCTGAGGTGGTTCATGACCACTAGATTCTGCATGCTCCCAAGTGCTTCCTAGTGCCTCGGTGTTAACTGTAGAAAGGCAGGAGAGGGTGGCTTATCCCACAGGGAGAAATAATCTAATTCTTAAAAGAAAAATAGGGTAAAAAAAATAAGTACGTAATAAAAGAAGAAATATTCACTTGGAAACGTCATGAAAAATCTGAAGCTTCCAAAACAAGGAGAGTTATAGCAACTGTGAATCAATCTATCGACTAGAGAAGTTGCTATTTCTAACTCTTTGCTAAACTCAGAGCACAACATGGAATTTGCTTTGTATTTGAGCTTGAAAGTCAAAACAAGTCTTTTTAGTCCAAAACATATTCATCTGATGAATTTAAACAGTATTTCAGAAGAAGACATGCATATTTTTAGCATATTTAAATGACAGCTCCAATGTCATCTTAGTGTGTACCGGATTAGAGAAAACAATATACACCTAGGTTAATGCTTGTCTATTTTCCCATAGCATTCAGCCAGCTGGTTAGCTAGCAAATGTGCAAACACATGATTCAGGGGAGAAAAGAAGAGGACTCTGTGATTGTGAGAATTCAGTGCTCCCAGATGAGAAA
>NW_010407765.1:7462-30719 GCF_000710305.1 Buceros rhinoceros silvestris | reverse complement strand
CAGCAGGAACCTGTCTTTGGGTTTAATGCTTAATTTGCAGTCATTTTTAAAAAATGTAACCAGATTCCGCAGAGATAAAACACACTTGTCTGGAAATATGCATGCAAACAGGTAGTCTTCTGTAGCTGCACCACCTGTGCATAAACATGCATATTTAGAGATCCATTATTAATATTTGATATCTCAGTAATGACCAGATGCTCCGAATCAGAATGAAGGCCACCCCACGTCAAGTGCATGACATGAACATTGCTTCCGCTGTATTTTGCAGCTGTAATTTCAGCATTTACATTTGACAATGGGATTTGTTTATCATTATTGTTGTTATTATTATTACTGGCTACCTTCCAGAGCTGCTGGAAGTCTTGGGTATGGGATATACTTCCTAAATGCCAGCTTCTCTCTGGTGAGAAACCAGCCACATGCGCAAATCCTCACCTTGCCTTGCCCTTTCATCAGGACGATGTTTGAAATGATGGACGGCTGGGTCAGTCTCCATGGAGATTCCACTTGGGCGGCACTGAAGGAACGCGTGGATTTCTTCACGATATGGTAGTCCTAACAAACATGAGCAAACAAGGGAAGTTTCTCTGATTGCTTGGCTCAGGCCAGGAAAATTGCACATGTCAGAGAAGAGGGAGGGGGTATCTTACAGCTATATTCAGAAAAATGTTCAAGGCATGAAATCCTAGCTCATTACAGTCAAAGTGAATCTTGCCACACTAATTTTCCCGCATTTTGCACAGTAGGATCATTTTGTAATGCATCGGTCACATTTTAAATTAAAAAGATTAGAGGTAGCCTCATGATATACTGAAGTCATTATCTGCTAAAATAAAAAAAGGGGAAAAAAGACTACATCATCAAATTATTAATATAAAGAGAAGCAGGATTTTTTTTTATGTCCTTAGATTTCTAGAATTGCAACTCATAAGATCTACCTTAGGACCTTCTGGACACAATAAGAACTACCCCCTTCAGCATCCTCAGAGTAAAGAAGTTCTCCATACGTGGCCAAGCCACCCCAGTTTGGTGTTCAGGTCTGGTTTCACCGATGTTCCTCATGGCCTTGTTTCACTACCCTCGCCTCTATGAGCTCCAGACAGATTGCAAAGGATCGAGCACAGGGAGATGCTGAGAGCCAGTGCTGCCTTTCCACCTACCTGCCTGGCTCCCGCTGACTCCAGCTGCTGCGGCAGAGAGTGCTTTCTTCCACCACGGGAATATTTCACCGCTATTTCGTAACTTGATTCACCATTTTCCACTGTCAGCTCATCGTCTTCTCCCACAGACTCCAGGCGGGATCCGGCACCTAAAGAAAACCACAGGAACATATCCTGCAAACGTCTCAGAGCTGCTTTATCCTCCTGCCAGCATGCAATGATCACCTCCTGCAAATCCCAACTTA
The DNA here is from genome assembly GCF_000710305.1 of Buceros rhinoceros silvestris. Lineage (NCBI taxonomy): Eukaryota > Metazoa > Chordata > Aves > Bucerotiformes > Bucerotidae > Buceros > Buceros rhinoceros. Next base: position 29,311 of record NW_010407765.1, on the reverse strand, counting down.
AACAGTGCCTTAAAACAATGCTACGCAGTTCCCAAACGGGCAGTTAGAAGCTAGTTTTGATCAATCTCAACTAAGAACTTTTCCTGCTGTCACAGGTTTTCTACAATCTTTCAGTAATGCTGAACTCCTCAGCGCTGTCACTCCTGGTAGTAAAGAAAAGCAGAAAATAATTGAGTCAGTAGCTCGGGGACAGAAAAGAAATTCAGCTGTTCTCACCCAATGGTACTTGCCAGTGCACTAAGCTCTCAAGCTTCATTTATTTAAAATTAAAAGACCTGACACTGTAGCAGTATTCATTTCTAGAGGTGTCATGTCACTTTGAGGGAAATTTTTCTGGAATGAAAAAAGGAAAAATGTGCCAAAAAATGCTATTTTCTTTCCTTCTGGCAATGATCCTAGTTGTCTTAAAGAGAAGAGTGTAGAGTTCACACAAGGAACAGAATTATTTGTCTTGAAGGACATCCTGTAATTAGCTGCAGAGCACACCGCTCCTCGCACCAGGGCTCCTCCAATTCTCATTTTCTCCAAGGACCCCACAGGACCCCCAGTCACAGCAGTTCCCGCACATTTATCCTTGCCATTTCCCCACTATGCAGGGAAGGGCCATTAACCCCTATTTTACAGATGAAAACCCAAGACACAGACACGGTTTCAGGACATGGTTTTAAGATTACTTTAAACCAACATTACGCTGGAGCTGTCACAGAAAGGTGCAGCTCTGCTCTCCCTTCATCCTCAGTGCCCTGTCCTTACTCTGGGGACGGAGCTCACAAGCCATGAGCTGAGGTAGACTCACTGCGAATTTGCCCAGAAAAGAGCAAACCCCCTTTTCTGCCACCTCCTTCTCACCCAGAGATTGTGCGAGCATCGCGCCCAGCACCAGGGAAGGATGAAGGACAGAGCTGGGGCAGCCACTTGCTGTCACTCAGCATTAAAGTAATTCTGTTGCTGCATCCACATGGAGAATTTTTATTCACTGCTCAGAGCGCAATTTAAATCCGCTCCCTACCTTGGGGTGTGAAATTACCTCTGGTTTTAAAGTATCCCTTCCCCAGGTACACAGTGCTCTGCTGCTGCTGCACGCAGCCAGGACAGCTATCTTGGCAAGACCTAACATATTGGACTTCTTTCACTCCCCAAACCTCCTAACACCTATGACCAATCCTCTCCTGTCACCTCTCCCTCTCTTCTAGAAGAACAGGTGTATTTCTGTATTTTCTGTCTATGTGAATGTACCTTCCCTTTCCACACTGCAGCCCAGGCTTGGAACCAGGCTGGGGGATGGTCCAGACTCTCCCACAGCCCAGGGGCATCAGCAATCACCAGAATGGGGCTGGATCCCCAATGAGCCACCAGCACTCAACAGCCAGTGCTGCAGGCAGAGAGGCTCCCTGGAGGATGCTAAAAATTTCTCAGTAAATGGCAATTAAGAGATTAAGAAAATCTCTTTAACTTCTTTACTTTTCTCTAAACTTAGAGATGAGAATGTGATCAAGCTCTGCACACAGATTACTGTTTAAGACCTGGGGACAAAGCAGCAGAATATTTGAGAAGCACTTGCCATAATGGGTATGGTATTTTGGTAATGGCATGTTGAAATATGGCCCCCACCTCAGTATCAGAGCACACTGAAATATATAGGGAATGTAAATGTTACACAGAGAGAGAGAGAGAGAGAGAGAGAGAGAGAGCGCGAGCGCGAGGCGGGGGGGAGAAAGAACCAAAAAAAAAAAGCAAAAAAATTTTCCTTCATCTCTCTGCCCATACAATAGTTCAACTCAAGAGGCTGAATTCAAACATCTTACAGCTGTAATTTTCCTTCCAAATTAAACTAATATGATCTCAAAGGAAAGAAATCCTACCTCACTTTGAGAGAGCTAAAATAAATATACAACATAAAAGGTCTACTATTGCTGTCTTTTATCTTTTACCTTGGGATCGACTTCTGTATTTCAGTATGCCACTTCCCAGAGCTGGACTCTGGTTGTTTCCTTTGGACATATCTGCACAAGCTGCATCTTGTGACTTCTCAGTTTCCATCACCTAAAAAAAAAAAAGAAAAAAAAAATTATTTACTTGTAAACCAGAGATGTTGATGGAATTCCTCTCATTTTTACTGAAGGGCAGAAACTTCCACTGCACGTCATCTTTTTTCCCCCAAAATGTGATTTTATCAAGCCAGCACATGGTTTTGTAAGTAATTTTGAGCCATGTCTTTGGACATTATTGCAAACCTTACCAATGGATACAGGTACAGCTCAGTATGGCCAGCATAGCCCTGTACAGTCCCATACTACTGCTTCCAGACAGAGTCCAGCACCACGGCACCTCATTCAGGTGCTTCCGCAGGCATTTTAACAGAATTTTAGTGCAGCTTTTATTTCAGTTTGTTCAGATCAGCAAGCTTCCAGAGGCATCACATCTTTATAGAGAAAACCATTTTAAAAAGGTGTTATTTTACTGTTAGTGTCCAGAGATGAAAGCCGATGCATAATGGATGAAAAGCTAATTTAACAGGCAGTTATGAAGACTACACAGCTAAGCACTTTAAAGCCTGGAAATACTCAAATTTACATGCGGAATTGTGACTCCACCACATTGCATAAATGCACTGAAACAGGAGAAGTCTATTTACCCACCGTGTTTGCTTAAATGCAGTGATGGTACAAAGTGGCGATGTTACAGCAGCACAGCCACATGCCTCCCGCATCCTGCTCCCATACGGCCAGGGACGAGCAGAGCTGCCCGTGTGCAGAGCCCACAAAGACTCCCTCCAAAGCCATGCACTGTGGAAGACCCTCGTGACCTCCTTCTCTACTCGCTGCTTCCTTCACAGAGTAACAGCAGTCACATCTTCTAGACATGCTGTTGCACAGCGATTCTTGACAGGCTCCCCATGCCCACGCTGAATTTTTCACATTTTCACCCCATAACCCACCACACGCCCCCTGCACAGCTCACGGCAAGGATGATGAAATTTCCAATACAACCACTTCTAATGTACTACTTAATGTACTGCTGGTGGTGAGTTTAAAAAAAAAAATCTCATCCAAATGACCAAACACTCCTACTGCTAAAGAAATTCTACCTCCACTATTCAAGCCTAAAAATGGCAGAATCTTACCCAGAATCTGCCCCCCATCCCCTAGTCCCTCTTATTCCCAAACCAAGAAATCTAAAGTGTATCTTTTGCACAGAGTCTAGGCTTCAAGATTTCAGTTCAAAAGGTAAAAACTTCAGGGAAACATAAAACTGGCAGATAACAGGAAGCTGGAAGGGAAACTACTTTTTATTCTTCCCCCTTCAACATGAACTACACATAGTTTACACATAGTTTCAACATCACAGCTAGTTCATATCGATTTTTCAAGGCATTGCACTTCTAGTATCAAATGCTTTGCAGCTCACAGCTCCATGTAATCAGATTAATCTGAAAAAGAAAACAACTACATCAGTCTGATAAAAACAGTGTCACTGTAGCATTGTTTGGCCATCCTAATGAGGGATTCATTCCAGAGAAGATAAAAGAAATCAGATCCAAAAACCATCCGAGAGACCCAAACCATCTGTGATTAGGCCACAGCCAAAGTATCACAAACTCTCCCTACAAGAGATAGCAGTACCCAGATACAGCAGAAGTGTTTGGAAGTGAGACGTGAATTCAAATTTACCATACAAGTGAAAATACTCTTTACTGAGTAAGAATGCCTCCCTTGTGGAAAGGTAGAAATCACCTGCGCAAACACACAAAAATCACATAGCTGGTGGTTTTAGAGGCGTGCAAAACAACCAGGTCTGAGGGGCAATGTTAACTCTGTGGCAGAGAAATATTTGCAGCACAGGGATGAATTAAAACAAGAGGGGTGTCTCACCAAAGCAGCCAGTTTTGTCAGCATGTTGTTTAACTATCAGAACAGAGACAGGTCCAACTTGACTTTTCTGGAGCTGATCACAACCCAGCTTGGGTCCAGAGCTGTAGAGCCGTTTCATTTCTGTCACATGCACAGACATGGACAGTTTCACCTGACGAGACCACACAACTCCCAGTCCAGAACTGGACTGCTTCCTTCACCTCGAAGCATGGGGGGAAAATTGAGTTAAGTTTGAAGTAGTGTACAGAGAGATGCTGAAACCATCACTGCCATGTGCTCAAGGGTGACCCATTTGGTACATCCTGTATTTCTACCACATGGGACCTGCAGCTTTTTTTGCTTTTATTTATTTAACTCTGCAACAGAAGAAAAGTACAAAGGTATTCTGCAATTACATACATTTCTATCCAGTGGGGTGAGAGGAAAAGCAGGAGGCAGTTGCTGTTCATGCACCCTCCTCCTTCACCTCATCGCGGTGCAGTCCTGGAAGCTGTAAGCCTAAGACAGCAAACCCTAAACCCCATGTATGATCCGCAGAAGGGCATTGTGTGCAAACGGCAAAGCTGGGGGAAGCCTCAAGGCATTCTTGGCGGCTTCCTGAAATTACATTTTACCCAACTTGGTTTCAGACTACAGTAAGAAGTTAAAAACATATAAATTACCTATGTCTGCATTTATTTCTCATTTTAGTAAAAACACTTTACTGACACTAATTATAAACATGTAGGGGAAGACACTTCAGCATTTGCAATGAAGTAGATACTCTTTACATTGTTGAGCTTGTCTAAAAAACCACCAAGAGTTTTATCCTATTCAGAAAACACTTAGAAATACAATCCACAAAGCTTGCGAGAACTCCCCAAAGCCGTATGTCTGTAAACTTTGGCTCTCTTGTAACCTAGACAAGAAGAAAAATCCAGCTCCACCTTATCCTTTTGGCCACACGTGAATGTATCGCTTTACTGTCTCGAGGCGGCTGCCTGGATTTAGCCAAGCCATTTTAATTTTCCTCACTTTCAAGGAAACGGAGCTTATTATTTCAGTTCTGTATGCCTCTTATTAAACTAAAACAATAAATCCTGCCCAACGCCATCCCAGCGTTATGGACAAGGGGAGCTTTAACACGCACAGCAGTTTGAAGGGAGATCTAAAAATAGAGCCCATTTTGCCAGCTCATTAAGTAGCTCAGGGATCAAGTGATGGTGACATCTCAATTGATTTCAAAGGAAACAGCGGTATCACGGACACGCGGTCCTGGCACCGCACCAGAACGAACAACTGCCCCCAAAGTCCTCACTCGGGCAAAGCTCCAGCGTGACCAGGCCCTTAATTAGGCAAGATGAGGAGCAGGATTATTAGAGTCTGCATTGTTTAACTGCAAACAGCTTGGCAATCGTCGCCAATCTATGAAAACAAGGCGGCACACAGGGGATGACACAATTTAATAAGCAAACGGCTTTACTGCTGCCGTTGTGAAGCTCCTAAGCTGCTGCACTTCCCACCAGTGCACCCATCTGACTCCCCACAGCACAGCCTGATGGCTTTCTCTGCTGAGGAGCACTAGCAGCATACAGACAAGTTCAGCCTGATTGTTAGGAAGTGAAACAGGAAGAATTACACCGAGCTGTCTGTGGCACACCAAATTCAGCCCTGCCTGTGCTGGCAAAGCAAGTCTACCCACAAGCCCACTGCCCTACTTTAAAGCAGCAATGTGAAAGGGCACGGCTGTGCCCCTGCACAAGCTCCAGGGGATAATTCCTCACCTTCCAGTTCTGACACAGCCAGCACAGTTTTTCCCTAAGCACCGCTACCCTAAGCATATTTACTCATTAAACACCCCAGCGTTGCTGTCCGTAGGGCAGCAGGCAGGATGAACCCAATGAGTCCCCAAGAAGCAGCCAGTGACAGACCCTTCAGAGAAAGGTGCAAAATGCCTGATGAAAACCTGGCTTCACCTGGTCCCTGCACAAAGCCTTTCTTCCTAGACCGTCCAGACTAGCTGACCTTTAACCTCTCCAAAAGTTTTGGAGATTTTCTTCCAAGATCTATTATAATTCTAGTCGTCCCAGTTATTTGTGCAATTATTTATTGTTTTATGGGGCACAGCACGCTTTAAGCCTTAAATGTATCTGGAAGGCAAGGAACTCCACAGGCCCCTTTATCTCGCACAGAAAGTAAAATACCTTCACTTTCAAATTAGCTCTTTTCCAACTTAATTGAATCCATCTCCCAGACAAATTACAAATTGCTGCTCTGTAATTTACCAGAATTAACACCTCAAACAATGCAGAGGACATGGATTTTTTTAATCTGGGCCAGCACTGAGTTTTCCATCACTTACTGCTCTGTTTTAGGGCATGCACAAAGCTGCCCTGATGCTGAAAAGAGCCGGACGAGCAAAGACACACCACACCAGGGGCTGCAGCAGCCAGGGCCATCTTTCCAAACAACAGCACCTCCCAACTCCCACAGAGCTCCCTCGGCTGAAACATGGGGCTCATAACAAGTCCAAATTAAACCCAGATTTAATTTGTTTTGGTGCAAACTACAGGACTCTCCTCCTTCAAAAGCTATCTCGTTGCTGCTCCCCTCTGACATGCCACAAACGCAGAGATCTGAATGGAGCCAAGGATGGGAGACAAGAGGAGGAATGTCACCTCCATATCAGCGTTAATTCAGTGCCTTAACCGGCACCTTAGAAAAACCTGGTGCACCAGTTTCTTTCCCAGCACAAAGCTACCAGTGCAGACAGCAGCTCTGCATGTTGGCCAGGGCAGGCTCCACCAGTGAGGCTCCCAGAGGGCTCAGATTTGGACTATATTTAGCACTGCTGGTGAAACAAAGCACCGGCTGCCTTCCCCAGCAGCTCGTCTGGGAATTACCCGTGCCTGCACCACCGGCTGAAGCCTGTGCTTCCTCCTGCCCGGGCAAAGGGGATGGGAACCTGAGGACCTCATTACCTAATCATAAAGAAAGTGTTGGAAGACTCCCAGTTCATGTGTAGCAGGAGATCAGGAAATCTGATACACAGTCAAGAACTGGAGTTGCCCTATTTTCTGAATAGGTGGAAATGCCAAATAAACAACGCAAAAGCCTTTCAAGTAGTCTCTAAGAATGTCTGGTCTGCCACTCTACCAAATGCCTGCATTCAAAAGCCACCCTAAGCCTTTACTGTAATGCAGTTGCTAGGAAGGGCATTACTGTCAGCTTCAGGAGGTACAAAACTCCAATGGTTATTTTTACTGCTCTTAACCAAGTCTACAGAGTAGTCACACACACACCTGCACGTGCAACATAACTCGGCACTCAACAGCACAAAGCCAGCCGCAGTACCTGCCCATGCACCCTCAGCAAACCAACTGGAAACACACCACGGCAAAGCTCAGTTGCTCTCATCTTCCAGAATGCTCTACTTATTTTGACAAGACGTGCCAAAACCTTGTTCATTGTGTTTGATACCAGGAGCCCCAATGTGCTGACCATGGCCCAGAGGATGCCATCAAGGTTCTCAGTGCAGCAGGATCCCAGCTGTGCTGGCCCACTGATACAATGTTGTATTTATGGTCAAGGCTGCAGATAAGCAGAGTAACTTCCATTTTCAGGTTTCTTAACAGTTGCTAAAACTTAATAATAACGTTTTGAAGAGACAAAACTTTAAAAATATCTTTTTAAATAGGAACAAATGCAGAAAATGGCTAACGCAGCTAACTTCTTCAAGAAATTGATACCACAGACAACACATGCCTTGGAAACAGTAAGATGCTCCCAGCTAAAGAGTTCTCAAACCTTTTGGGACCAGGATACCCTTCTTCTGCGATATATTGTGATTTTCACTAGAAACAGCTTCTAAGCTAAAGGAAATCAAAAGCACACATTTCTCAAATGGTGCACAAACAGATCACTGCTGTTTTCTGCTTTATCCTCTTCTCTCCTCAAACATCAAACATGACACGTCTGCATGCAGTTTAGTTATTGCCCACGAGATGTCTCTGTGTGCTGCAGAGAGGTCCCAGAAGACTGGTTCTGGTAAACAGAGGAGACAAATATGGAACTCAAGCTGCATGAAAGCTGGTCCAGCTCCTCCGTTACTTTCTTTAATAAATGCTCTGTTGACGGCTGAGCAGAAATCTGGAGCCTATGCATCATGACAAACAATAACTTGCTTCTGCCTTTTTTTTTTTTAAATGACAACCTTTTAACTCAGGATGAGGGACAAAGAAAGCAATAAACAGTCCTCAAAATAAATAACTCTCCTGAGAACAAAGCAAGACCTTCCTAATACCGACGTCAATTCACAGCTGCAGAGAGAGTTCCCATGACACAGCTGGTGGAGAGCTTTGAATTTCAGCTCCAAAACCACATTTTATATCATGCTAAGTATTCAAGAGGATATGGAATATGTAAGAACTAAGTGTCTTGCATACCTGAATCAAGGATCTGAAGCCTCATACATTATATAGACCACATTTATTCAAGCACAGCACATCTCGACTGAGTTTTAACTGAGCCCAACCAAGACTGGACCGTGAACACACTCAAGAATTAGCAGATAACACACTGCAGATGTGATGATACGACATTCTCACTAACTCTCAAATCCTAGAGCCTTTATCATCCCTCTGTTAATGTATGTGAACCGCATGGCTGTGACAGTATCTTTCTTGTTCCAGTGCCATGAGGGGGTTATTTTTAGCTTGTTAAAGGCAGTTCATCTCCTTCAAAACCGGGCAGTTATCCAAACAGCCAAAGGAGAGACAGGCTGTATTCTATCTGTTGCTTTATAGGAAAAACCTTCATTCACAAAAACAAAGACCATGCAGAACCTGTAGTGCAGATAAACTCACGTTTCTATTACTCTGCTGACTTGGCTTTCAAACATATCACACAGGAAGAGCAAAAATTTTAACTCTGGACATTGTCTGCACAGATATTTAGGGTAAGTCAAAAAAGGTTATTTTCCACTAGCGCAAGCAACTGGAGATATTTCAGTTTGCAGGCTATATCACATCTACAGGGAATCCATCAGAGTATTGGCCTTTGGGTGAAACAGTTTTCTCTGGGCTTGCCTTTTAACATGCAGGCAGTATAAAGCGGCCCAGAAGGGCTGGGAGCCAGGCACACGGAAGGATGAGACTGTTGCTGAAGAACTCCTTTCTGACCTGGAGATCATATTCATGTTAGTATCTCCTTGACAGGTGAATTTTAGAACGTGTGAAAACCGGTAATTCAATGACGCTGCCTCCCTGGGGGCCTTTCACCACTCCTCCTCCTTCCTGAACTCATGTGATGTGTGCCCACACCTTCCCCAAGCCCTTGTCAGTGCCACACCACCATCACCACATCACCATCAGCCGATCACCAAAGAACCCCCCCACAGTAAGACGAATTGCAATTGCTTATTTTAATGTGATACAGCTTCTGGAAGCAACACAAGAACAGCCACAGTGGGCAAATAAGATCCATGCCCAAATATTTTGTCATTTCCCCCTGCCCAAATTCCTAATTACATTTACTCTAAAAACTTGCATTTGGGGCCACTGTAGGACCCAGTGTGTCAGCTCAGCTACAGCATGAGTGAAGGGTACTGCACAGGCACAGACCCATGGATATGCTGGTCAAGACTTAATCTCAGAAAGACTTTATCTCAGTGCTGCCATTATTTCAGCAAATGCAGCACTTACAGCCAAGCAGCAGCTTCAGCCCATGCTCAGGTGTGGCTGGACCCTGCCCTTGCCTGCTCCTTCCAAGGGCAATCTGGCACAAGAAAGGATCTGCAAATGTTGCTAGCCCTCACCACGAAGAGGGAGGAGTTATTAAACCCTTCTGCAGGACAAGGGCTGGTCTCAACGGAGCCTCACGCCAGGCTCTTCATCTTCTCCCCCTCCGCCAAGCAAAGCATTTCATTGTGAAGCAGATTTCTGCCAGCAAAAGCTCTTTCTTGCTTTTTTCTAGCCATCTAGGAGTGCAGGAGTTTGAGGAGTGAGTTGTGTTTCAGCAACTGTTTTCAAGACTGCAGTGCCCTAATGGGAAAGAATGCTCAAGTCCTACAAGTAATGAGGGTCCCTTCCCGTGCTCTGCACACATTTAATTGTTGAGTTATGCTTCCTGTTCCTCTCAATGCTAAGGCTTTCTCTGAAATTCTCTTCCAGTGTTTCCAGAAGAACTTTTGACCCCAAGAGTGTTTTTAAACTTACAGCATTGTTATCCTTTTCCTTATTATGCTTGCGTGGCTACAGGTAATTACGTATGGGTTCCCTGGTAAGACAGAAAGGCTCATGACAGAAAATAACTAAGCAGAACTACGGCTCAGATAAAGAATAAAAAAAAGGGGGAGGGGACAAAACAAATGCATTTCTTCATATTCACAAAACAGGTTTATTCATCCACTTTCAGCTGTATGTCTTGAAAAAAATACAAGTGGGTTTTAGCAGGGATAAGGAAACTTGACCCATGCAAGAAATCTTTAACCTGAGACACCCTGTTTTTACTACTTGTAGGAGGATCAAGACCTTGCTGGGTCATGTCCATCTCCACATGCAACGTGTCCACAGCTCATGTGAAGGTACACATCCAGCACTTCAGGTCAATACAAAATGATTAAACATGAGAAAAAAGGGCTTGACACCCCACAGCAGAGGGTCACCAGCACGGTGAGCTTGGGCAGTGGGAGGCAAAATGCCTCCCTTCCCAGCTCTCCCCACCCAGGCAGGGATAATGATGACCTCCTTTCCCAAACAACAGATTCTATTCTGCATGGAGTAGATTGATCTCAGGGTCCTGCCACCAGCATCATGAGCAGCAGATACCCAGGGGAGAGCACAAGATTAAGTAAAGTACAGATGAACAGCCCCTAGTCTTCCCTGCCTGCCTCCCAGCAACTACAGATCCAAAGCTCCCAAGGCAGACACCCTCTTCTTGTATTTAGTAACTTTCCGGAATTTCAAGTCATTAACATGAAGCTGGTCGCTGAAGTTGAACACTTCAAAAATAAAGCACTCAGATCATTACATACTGAACAAAATAACACTACCAGAAACAAAGGCAAAAAGCTTTTGAAGCAACCAAGAATGGAACATGCCTCTGTCTGGGGACCCAAAATGCCCCAAATTCATCAGACACTTTGCAAATTCTTGACAGCCCTGCTTTCTCCATAGAGTTCATTTCCCAGGTTGCTCTGCCAGCCAGCAATACAGTGACAGATTCAATTTCAAGCAACAGAAATACTGGGGAAAGTGAATTAGAATTAAAAATAAATCATCAAAGGCAAATACTATCATGTCATCCTATTTCACTTGGGCATAAATAATGACATTTTAAAATAGGAATGTCAACCACACAAGGCAAAATACGGATTTGGGGAGGGAGAGGAGTTCAAAATCCCCAAAGTGCCTCATGACAATACAGCACAACACAACTCCGTGACCCCGTATTTCACACCTGAAGTTAAGGAACATTTTGGCCAAACTAGCTCTGAAAGAAATGCACTTTAAGGATATTAATGTAATCCTTTTTCTGCCTGGCAGCATGAGTTTTATTAAAGTTAGAACTCTAAGGGATATTTCATGTTAAACAGGGCTTTACATGAGAAGAACGTGTAAAAAAGAGTTCCAATTAAATCATATTATGAAATTTTTATTAATGAAACACAGCTGGACTTTCAAGTAAGTCTTATAAGTGATATTTTTCTTAAATTACTGTTTTCAAGTGTCACTGAACTACTCCGCTGTGACCTCCAGACGCTAGAAAAGAGGAAGGTTTGTTGTTTGTTTTTGTTTGTTTGGGGTTTTTTTTTTAATTTTTCACAGAATTGCAGAGTAAGTCAGGTTGGAAGGGACCTTTGGGAGTCCCTGGTGCAGCCCCCATCTCAAAGCAGAGACAATTTAGATCAGGTTCCTCAGGGCCTGCTGCATTCTAAATACCTACAAGGATGAAGATTTGAATACTTATCTTTGTTCCAAGTGATTATTTTTTCTGCCTGGTTCAGCCTTTAAGCAATCAGGTGCTAAGGCACTAACAGCAAGTCCACCAGGTCTATAAATTAGGGTTCTGAATACTCAGCACTGAACTATATTTACAGCAAAGTTTATGAAAGAAGACTTTCATAAAGTCTTCTTTCAGAAGACTTCAGAGCTCCTGCAAATTTTGTAGTATCTTCTTCATATGTTCTTCTCGGTGCTGGTCAGAAAAGGGACAGTGAAGCCTCAGCTGATGTTAAATGACCCTGAGCTGCGTGCTGTTACCTAACCACTTGACAGCATCACTTCAAGTCTCTACAAAGCCCTGCAAAGCAAACAAGAAAAGTCACTAATCTCCTGTTAGAGGTGAGAAACTGGTGGTGAGAAACGCAACTCCTGGCCAGAGCTGGGTTGAGAATTGGTTTCAAATCTAAGAGGTCTGACGTTTAAACTGTGACCACAATCTCAGTTACATTTGCACTGATTAAAAATGGTCCAGCTTAGTTCCTGCTTTAATCATCAGTCACACTGTCATCCCTTATCTACAGTATAAATATAATGTAACATATATGAGAGAAAGAGAGGACACCCGAGTATCATCAAGAGAGTAGGAGCAGCAAAGAACAGTAATTTCCAAAGCAGTTTTGCAATAATCTATACATATATACATACATACATATATATATTTTAAAAATAAAATTATGTGATGCTTCATGTTCATATTGACCTTGAAATCAGCTTCTAAACTTTGCTATGAAAAATCCCTCCCATCTTGCCAGGTTGAAAAAACCCATGTGTGAAGTTTATCTTTTCCATACATTTACCTTCCTGTGTCCTGTCCGGTGGTGTGCAGGATTTCCACAGACTGGCTCAGCAACCCCAGTATGCTGCCTTGATCTGAGCAGGATGGCTTAGGCTGTGGGTAGAGCTGAAGGGTCTATACCGTACAGACTGTTCACCCCGGGGCTACAGAGAGCCCCGTCTGCACTCACTAGGCTGAGACAGCAATTACAAGGGGAATGCTGTGCTTTGGATTAGAAGAGGAAGGATTTCATGTGCAGGCCAAGCAAAAAAAGAAGGGGTCCTGAGAGTCACCAGTAATTTATTACATTCCTCTGAATTACATCCCCTCCAACAAAAGAAATTAACAGAAGCAGAGAAAAGATTAAAAAAAAAAATCTTGCTGCTATTCTGCTAATGTGTTCATTGTACTTAGATTTCTGTGATTTACCCTCTACCCTCCAGCAATGCATTACGAAGCACAGAGCTATTGCCATCAGGTATGAGACAGGCAGGCAAATCAAACTGGACTCAGGCTACCCCCATCAGCTGCAGCTGCACCAGGACGGACACTGTGGCAGGCTCCAAACTCAAGTCCATGCTGAAGGGCCCTGGGCAGGCTCGTGTGGCTGGGTCTTCACCTCAGCTACCTCGCGCTTCCTCTAGCATATGTTAATATGGAAGGGAAACACTCCATAAAAGAAGCCGTTGCTGAAAACCAGGCAGAGTCTTGCTGGAAAGTCAGGAGCAAAGCAAGTGACAAATCTCCAGGCGCATGCTGAAAGAGTCGCTGGAATGCCAGGGAGCTGCATCCTGAAGCCATGCATATTTAAGTTTTGGCAAAATTAATTTTTATGTTTAAGCATTGCTGAGCCACAGTCTTATGAAAAATTACCAGAATTGAAAACACGATATATAGAAGAATTCAAAGTATTTTGATATCCAAAAGAATGCTCAGGGGCCCACTCTAGTTAGCACACAAACACTACACCACCATCAGCATGCTAAGCATCCCTCATTAATTTGTTTTTCCCTTCCCCCGCCCAAAAAGGCACCCTGGCACACAGAAGAGAAGACAGTGCAGAAATAACACAACTTGTCCCAGTAAAGAGATGTGTGAGGGCGAGGACTGTTATAAGCATAGATACAAAGTTAGAGATAACAGGCAGGTATGAAGTGAACACCAGTTCTGAGTGGTCTTCTGCTCAGAAAAGGGAAAGTGTAAGAATACAAAATCAAAATGAATCACCAAATCAGTTATCACATCTGAGCCGTTCAAAGGTTTAAGAGATTTATTATAATTGACACAAAAAAGAGGGGAAAAAAGACAAGAGAAAATTAAAAGGATAAAAGCTTCAAGTGCATCCACCTGCTTTCCCTCACTGGAAAACCAGCCTGCAAGCTTTTTAGAGTAGCAAACATCATTTTATTCTTTGTCTGTACAATACAACAGAGGCCCAGAACACTGATGAAGTTTCAGAGAGCTGCTACATTACAAATAAATAACAATACTCCACTTAATCTCTGCTTAATGCAGCCCTGAAGGGAATGCAAGTGAGATTATCAACCAGCAGCATTTATTCAGCAGAATTTCAGTTATGGTTCACAGCCAGAAACTCCTACCAACCCCCCAAAAGTGTCTGTTGGCTTCAACAGAGCAAATAAAAACTTGAAGATTTGGATCATAAACTGTTAAAGAATTTTAGTTACAAAAGGAGAGGTAAGAAGAGCGTGTTACTGCGTAAGCACTGTGAGAGACTTTGCATCAGTTCCAACAAAAGCAGTGGAAGTGGGTGGAAAACAATCCAATGGCAGAGGGAAAACAAAACCACGATTGCCACATAGCCTGGAGGACACGAGAGCTCCTGCTCCCGTGCTGCAGCACAGCACCAGAGATGGCAGATGCTGTGGCAGCCTGTCACCCATGTCCCATGCAAAGGAGGGCTGCATAGAATTGCCCTGGACCTGTCCGGATCCAGGAGAACGTCACAGATGCAAATAGACATCAAGGGAGAGAGTAAAAACATCACACCAAAGCCACTTACAGCGACCAGTTTTTCAGGAGACACATTCACTTCTTTCGCATCTTCTTCTCCCGGCTCTTCATTTTCCTTATTGTCAGAGCAAGAGACAGAGTCTTGGACTGAGCAAGTGCTAAGTAAATCTGGCAAACTGGTAGATGGGTACTTCAGAAAATCCCCTTCAGCAGATTCCTACCCAAAAGACAACAAAATTAGTTACACTGTGTGCAGAAAACCTCCAAAGCCATAGTGAAACTGCTCGATTTCACCTGGCCAATGAGAGTTCCCTGGTACCCCTCCCCTCCTTCCACACTTCCATGTGCTCAAACTTTAATGGTCCAGTTAGAAAAAGCAGACCTGGTTTTAAAAGGCATATGTAGTAAACACCAGCCAATACACATCTAGAACATTCAGATTTCATAAAGAGGAGTTTAAAATAAATGCTCTCTCAGCAGCCTGCTTCTCCCCACTTTGGGTTTATTAGATGCCACTCTGAGCAGACTCAAGAGTTTTTGGACCTCCTTACTCATCTCATCGCATCCCAAATCACAATCTGTGCTTCTGCTCCCTGCCTGTGGACGTTCCCTTCACACATTTATCTTTCTACATGCATAAGAATAATACACAGACAACCCTACTTTGGAGAAGAAAATGAACACTAACCCTCTGATCCTCTACCAACTCAGTTCTGATCTTCAGGATCCGTTTCCAGTCTTCAGCACTTTTTTGCCAAGAGGCAAACATATGCATCAGCTGAAAGCAGTGGCCAGACAAACTCTGATTTTATTGCTTTCTGAACAAATCCTGAGTTCAAGAGCTCTCACCAGGCCAAACTGCGAGGCTGCTTTCCCATACCAACAAATAACACCTAGGAGCTGCCAGAGATCTCTTCAGCTCTTCACACCTTTTCTGAGACTGCCTGAAAGATGGCACAGGCTGAATTCGCCACTGCTTGCCTTTCCAAGTCCTATTCCTAGGGACATGAAAACTGTCTCAGAGCAAGGGCCAAACAGATTCAGGAACATGAAGTTTAATGTTGTAAGCTTATTCACAATGATTATTTTGATGCAGTCACCACATGAAGAAGGAAATAATTTTAAAGAGAAATTTATGCAGTCTCCTGCCTTGTATTTTGGTAGTGTCCCATTGTCTAAAGGAAATACAAAACATTCCTACTTCAGGTCAAAGTGTGTTGTTTCCAGAATAAACACTAGTGGGTTCTACCAGGCTGCAAGCCCACAGAAGGTCTTCAATGAATTTCATTGTCTAACTGAAATGTCAGAGGTTATGTAAAGAGTCAGAAGCTCTTCACTTTGAACACAATGGAACAGAACCTCTTCTTGAAAAACATGAGCATAAAGCATCCCGGGAAGCCGTAAAATCCAGGAAGCTGCAGACATTAAACCTGCAGAAACCTGCATCAGGTTGGCTGGGGTAACCTGAAGATGAAGCTACGAAAAATTTTTAAAACACTGAGAGAGTGGCTTGCTTACAGTTCATGCTCCACCTGGAAATGCAGGTTTATGAGTGGTTCCTTTGGCTCAAGATGTTCCTGCAACCACTCCAAAGGCCCTGATGGCCCTCACCCGCAGGCAGGTCCTTCTCTGAGACCCCAGGTACTTTTGGAAGCTGGCTGGCCACCCACCAAAGGTCTGTATCAATCTAAGCAGCAGGCTGTGCTCTGAGGGGAAGAAGAAACTTGGTGGGCATGATTTTCTTGGACAAAGGACAAAATACTGTGTAATATACCCTCAACCCCTCCTGGGATGAAAGCAGAATGAAGAGCCTGACTGATAAATGAATTCCACTCTCATTTCCCTGAAATTTCATGCTCCTTTATCTGCAAAAGCTCCACTTCAAGCTATTAACAAGGACAAAACAAGGAGCTCAAGCCAAGAGATCATCATCAAGAGACCTCAGGTGCACAGAACAGGGCAAGAGATGAGAGCTACAGAGGGTATACAGGCAGGAAGCAGAAGAGGCTGAGAACAGCCAGCTTTATTTAACATATATTTTAAGAAAATGGTTTTGGCCAAAACTTACGTAATGACTGCATGATTAAATACAGACTCATTTGCACACTGAACGACAGTGACAATACAAGCAAATCATTAAGTTGGTCTATAACCTGCTCGTTTGCCTATGGCAGCTACTGATAATGCACATAGCCGTGCATTAAATTTAGAGGAGCAAATAAACACACACCATTCCCTATCAAAAATCTTCCTTTCCACACATCACTCACACAAGCTCTTGTGGATGTAGAGTCAGGAGACCACCAAGGAAAGGACTGTACCTTGCTAGCGACCACTAGCTGCACCAGGCCAGCGGCTGAGCGAAGGAGAGCCACAGCATCCTGGTGGGAGAGCCCAACCAGCGACTGCCCGTTGATCATGAGGAGCTCGTCACCTGCCGTCAGCCTGCCATCCCTGCAGAAACAGAGCAGGATCACGCAGCTGCAGGGTGATCCTTCCCTGGTGCCAGACTCCGGTGACACATGGTGGGACATGGAAGCATGGACAACATGTGATCTGCCTGATGCTAAGCTTGCGAGTGGCTCAGAAAGACATCCCCAGGAAATAATTTTTATAACCACAGCCATTTCACCCTTTTTGCAGGGCTGAGATCCCTCAGATCTTCTCTGTGCCCATGGAAGGTGGTCAGGAAGCAGTAGTGAGAACCATCTCCTCCCAGTATGGGAGCACAGCCAAGGCCAGCAGTGCACATCCTGGGCTGTGCAACCCACATACACCCACTGCCAATCCCGTAGGAAAGGCTCATCTTCCAAAAACGGGACTTGGGGAAAAGTCCCCACAAGCCATCAGGCTCCTTGGTTTATGCTCCATCACTAAGCATGTGTTTGATCTGTCTATAGTTTGGATTAAACATACCAGAAGACGCTTCAGTGACCAATCACAACAGTAAGTTTTTAAGCTAAAAATGCCATATTCTCACCCTCACACAATGGCCTCCCACACCTGTCTCATGAGTCTGGCTAACGGACAGACATGACACGGATGCTCCATCACACCCACTCCCACAAAGGTACCACAGTTGCCTCACCTGTGCACAGAGCCGCCTTCCTCCACGTGGGTGATGATGATGCTGTGAGGGGACCGTTTTGACCCTCTGCCTCCTGTTATCTGGATTCCCAGCCCATCCGTCCCCTTCAGGATATGCATCTTCCATATGCGGCAACCTTCTCGCTGAGAGAAAACGTGCAGAGAGTCCTTGAATTTGGATTTGGACACTGAGAGAGTGCTGGGAGGGTACAGGAGGGAGTTATTTAGCACCTTGCTGCCCATCACCACACAACTGTATAGTTCAAGCTACATGAGTGTTTTTGCTGAGCTTTGCTGTGTTAGCTGTAGTCCAAGCAAAGGAGGCAGAAAGAAGGAGGCAGCACAGAGAAGGGTCAGCATGTAGATGTTTCCTTGCAGGGCCATTTGCAGCTTTTCTGAGCCACGTAGAGGTGCTGCTCTCAACACCCTGATCCTTCCTGAAGCAACCAGCGGCCTCAAATCCCTTTGTCAAAACTTGAGGATGAGCTGTGGACGGCTGCAGAGGAGCAAGGCATTGTTCAAGGTGGACTATGAACACCAGGTAGTGCCGCTGCTATTGCAGCAGGGATCCGACTGGCACCACACGGTAGTGTTTCCCTCTCCTGAGGGGTTTGCAGGATTTGCGACACAGGAGATAAAACACCAGCTTCAAATTACCAGCTGCCAATCAAATATTTCTTATTGGACAGCTATTGTAAAGACTATAAATAATAAATTTACCCACAACAGAGAATAACTTTTCAGTCTAAGCAAGGTAATAAATGATGTTTAGGACACCTTTTTTATTATTTTTTTTTAATGATTATAAATATTCATCCAAGAAAATACGTTACAAACTCCAGAACAATACGAAATACAACAGAAACTAGTTGTCATGAGTCCTACCAGAAGGACCGGGCACAAGGAAACACAAGCGTGTCAGGTATCCACAGAGCAAAAAAGGAAAGAGAAAAACAAGCAAGCAAGCAAGACATGTAAGGTGATTGCCAGGACTCTCTCAGAGAGGGGGAGAACCAGGGTAACAGAATTATGAGAAACCTAAGGAAGGTTTCAAGCTTGCAAGACAGCAAAATGCACAATTGGAGGCAATTTTTAGGCTGTGTGTTGTAGTCACTGGGGCAGCTATTTCTGACAGGGTCTGTTCTGCACCCAAGTAACGTTCTCACAGTACGCAAACACCCAAGTAGCAAAGATGATTAAAATTTCATGCCAAACCGTGAAGAGCACGTACCAATTGCTGCTTGTTTCTGAGAAGGAGAAATGCTAAACATATCGGCAAACTCAAGGGTTGTGGCAGCAAGCTGCAGATTTTAGGCCAATGTTTTCAGTGTCTCTTCACTTTATTAAGTGAAGAAAATGTGGGTTTTTTAACCTCATCATTGGGGCTCTATGCTGAAGCTTTCAAATGCAATGCAAGACAATTTTTCAGGTACGGGAACAAAGAGGTCAGTATCTTTGCCATATATAGTAACTTAAGAACAAAGCGGGAGAAAAAAAATAATTTTACACAGCCCCCAGACCACAAGTAGGAGAAACAGGAAAAATGAACCGGGTGTCTTAAGAGGTAACCCAAAAGTTTGAGCCTGAAAACATACACACCTGTGGGTAACTTGTTAACTGAGAAGTTACGCACATGGGCAATATCCCAACAGGTTTAACTGGGATCCTCTCTGCATTGATAAAAGCCCAGTCTCCTGCTGAGTAACAGGACATGTCAGGACAGAAAATACTTCAAGATAAATTAGAGTGATACATGAGATGCCGTGTTAAATGCAGGGGCAAGAGTCAACTGTATTTATCTGCTTAAAAAACAGTACTGAGCTACATCATGAAAATGCTCCAGACAGGTTTCATCGCTATAAAGTACCTTGTACCCATAATGAAAACAGTGCAACAGTGAAATACAATCTCTTTGCCTTCCACAACCAAGCCCAGGCTGCAACAATGACCATCTATTCTCCTCGTAAGATGCCACTCTGAGTGTCCTGCTGCTAAATCCAGTTTAGAAGCAGACCCTCCAATAAAGTTTAACAATGCAATCATAAAATTGTGTTTAACAATTTGCAAAAGCTTTTTGGAATGTGAGTTATGCAAAGACCCTTGACGTGCAGCGCCCAGCTTGCATTCCTCAGCACTCCTCACTGCAACATATCTTATAAAAAAAAAAATCCCAAATTTATTCTTGACTGACCCGCTCTCAAATATTCACTTACATAGCAAAGCACTTAACAGAGGCAAATAGCAAGACTCCACTGCTCTTAACGCAAGGACCATTTTATTACCCTCGAACTCTCACTGAAATCAAAAGCACTTGTGAAGTAAAGCATTAGTCAGTCCAAAGATGAAGGGCAGAATACAGCCACAATAAAGACAACAAAAACATGTGCAACATAACCAAACATCTATTTCTTTCACTCATTTTCCAATGACACGGTCACCATCTCCCGTGTAAGGAAAGGCTATCCCTCACGTCCCCACTGGTCAGCTGCATGCATTTCACTGGGAATTCTGCATGGACAGGAAATCACATCCCTTCACTGTTCTTTCTCTGTTCTTCATAAAACATTCATAGCTCTTCATTTAACCACGTGCTACAAAGCAAACGTCCCCCACCAATACACACGTACCTCCAAGGTATGTCACTCCAAGGTTTTGAAAGCTAAGTATTAAAAAGGTGATTGCTAGCCTTTGCTTGAGGCCTTATGGAAAAAGGGGGTGTTCAGCAGATTGTCCCTCCCCTTCCCCCAACTGCTATCTCTTTTTTGCACAGCACAGCATGGGATACTTCACAGCCAGCTTGGAAATGCTGCTGCTTTGAACATGCATCTTGTGTGATTCCATCACAGGAAAGCCTTAATGGTAAAGCTCTGTGCCAATTCCAAGGATTTGTAAATGCATTTGAATTTTACTAAAAACCAGTTTTCTTGAGTTATTGGAGATTCCAGGTTCAAAAACACAAAGCCAAAACACTTTAAAAAAAGGAAAGAAGAAAAAGAAGCAGAGTGGTGCATGTCTTTAATTTTGAAATTTTTTGAAGGATCCTATTTTCAAGCTTTCCTTCATAAACATAAAGACTACAAGCTCACTTAGTCTTTAAATGACAGCTAGGAATCTGGTGTGTTTACTCCACTCCAGAAGCTTACAACAACCAAGTGAAACTCCAAGTGTAGCTAGATTTGGCAGTTTGCAGGTCTGATGTCACTGTCCTTGGAGCCTGCACAACCCCTGCTCAGAGGAGGACGAATTTAACTGCCGACCGGGCTCCTCTGACTGCTTAATTTTGGCTGCTGCTTGGCTGCTGTCAGTTCTGTATTCCTGTTAATACCTGAGCTTTTCCATCCTCTCAGAATAATTCTTATAGCTCCATTTATAAATGACTCAGAGTAATTCCATCAGCCTCATTCATAAGTGACACAATGAATTTTCCCACATGCACGCGCAGCTCTTGGTGCAAAAGCCTAAAGCTGCCTAAAGCGCAGAGATGTGCTGAAGCCAGTCCAACCAGGCATCCCAAACTCCAGACATCCTCAGCAAGGACAGAGAGAGAGGCAGTTGCGGCTTCTGTTGCAGCCAGGGACTAGGCAATACCAATCTCCGGTCACTCTTAAGAACAAGGAGACCACCTATATCCCTTAACCAAAGGCAGGTCACAATAAGAAAGCTCAGCACTTGAGAACCTGAGTAGAAAGGGCTTGCCAGGTAACATGGCCTGAACGTGACAATCCAGCAAGTTTCATGCAATTCAACTGAAACTGATCCAAGATGAACACTCAGAAAGACATCCATGCTTCCTTTGAAAGCACTGAAGGAATAAGATGCCAAAATATCCCTTTAAAGATTTGCTCCCCATCTCCTGGGAGCAAACGTTAACTCTGCTCAGATCCACCCCACGGACTAAGAGCAGCAGCATACCTACCTATGCAGAGTGACTGTGGATTCCTCTCAGAGGAAGGGTTTCATGGACCAACATTTGTCAGAAATAGGCTCAGAGGAGGAGAGAAGACCACGTCATTTCTTGAAGTCCCTTCCAGACCTACAGTTTTTTACTTCCCTCACATAGTAAGCAGAGACACAAATGGTCAAGTAAGGCTGCAGTTGGGCTAACGGCTAATTTTCGTTCTCTGCAGTTACATCACTCTTAGGTGACTCAACTTTTCTC